>NW_011888918.1:5636682-5653155 GCF_000151845.1 Pteropus vampyrus
CCCCCATTTCTCAAATCCACACATAAAGCACTAGACACCTCGTTAAAAATGCAGATTCAGTAGGGCTTGGACAAGGTCTGAGATTCTGCATTCCTAAGAAGTTTCCAGGTGATACCAGTGCTGCTGGTCCATGGAACACACTTTAAGTAGCAAGGCTCTACACCATGCTGTCTGGAAGGGTAAAGAGATCTGTAAACTTCATCCATAAACTTATGATTATATCAAGGCTCAAACTCTGCATTTCAACACAGCAAATCATCTAAGACTGATAAACATTTTAAACAATAATAATAATTAGTATAATATTCATTGAATACTTATGTATCAGCACTTGTAATAATATATGTGAATGCTTACATATATTATCACAACTCTATGAGATGGATACTATTATCATCTCAATCTTACAGATAAGGAAGCTGAGACTCAAGAGGTTAAGTAATTTGGCCTAAGTCACACAGCTAGTAAATGGCAGAGCCAACATTCAAACTTGGCTCTGTCTGGTTCATAGCTTAATCAGGTAAAGACTACATAGAAGTGTACCCTCGATACTTCTGTCCTCTGAGCTTTGGGGGGCCTCTCCCAGAATACCTGTAACATTCCCTAGCCAAATCATGTTCTGTCCAGCACAACTTGTTCACAACTTTCTCATAACTCAGTGTCTTAAAGGTCCTGTTTTCCAGACCTGTGTATACCCAGTGGCCCTCAACAAGTTTTAAAGTTAATGTCGGGGAGGCACAGATGCAAAGGCGAGCAGGGTGATGTGTGGACAGTTGATCTACAAAGCCACATGGCGATCTCTTTTTAAATTAGGGGCTCACGTGCTTTCACTAAGGCCATGTCTGCACAGACTCTGAAATGCGGCCCCCAGGAGGCAGTGCCGGGGACCGGATGCCAGGAAGCATTCGCCCAGAGGGGTGTATGATCTGTGTCGGCACTGTGAAGGATTCCTATGGAATATGAGTGGATCTCTGGTAGGGACAAGAGTGTGTGGCAGGGGCATGGGGGAGGACCACTTTAGCATCTTCTGATCTCTACCCAAAACCAGCCTTGCATTTTGGCTGCACTTTCAAGATTATGAATTAATTACACCAGGTTTCACAACACACGAGCTGTTTGCTGGATTGTACATTCAGTGGCTCTGGACAAGCTCAGCACCCCAGTAGTGCACTCATTTCCACAGGCAGATGGGCATCACTACACTGTTCCCCTTCCCATAGGTGCCTGACTGCCTCCCATTAGATTCCTGAGCAGCTTCTTCAGCTGTTGGTGTTCACCTGGCCTGGTCTGTCTCCTCTAGGCAAAGCAAGAATCCTAGAAATCACTAGTTACCTGGAGAGATCCTAGGGGCAAAGATGGCAGCAGGAAAGATGTGAGGTTATGATGGGAGAGAGTGGTCAGGAGAGGGGAAAATTCAGTGGACCGAGGACCAGTCTGAAGTTGGGGGGTAGGTCCAGTATGCTGGGGCCTTCTTGTTTAGAGGTAGGTTTTCCGACTGGTCTCAGTTGCCAGGCTGTCTCCCTCTGAATCCTGGTTCTGCCACTTATGAGCTGTGTGTTCTGGGGCATGTCACTTAACCTTTCGGTCCCTCAGTTTCCTCATCTGTAAACATCAATAATAATAAGTACTCCAAATAAGCGAGTGTATCTAAAGTATTTAGAATAGTGCCTAGTGCATGGTGAGGGCCTAATAAATGTGAGTGAGGGCTTAAACACACACACACACACACACACACACACACACACACACACACACACACACACACACACGAAATGCCAGCTATGGGGCCAGCTGGTGATAAGGAGGTGCACTCCATGTTGTTTTTCGTACATATGTACAGAGAGCAACTGAAGGTACCCACTTTTTCAGGGCGCACTCCAGTTCGTTCTTCTCCTCATGAGCCTCTTGGAGCTGGGAGAAGATTCTGGCCAGGAAATCCTCGAAGTTGGACAGTAAGTGAGGTTCATCCTTCTTCAGCTGCAGCCAGAGTTGCTTGACATCACTTTCACTGCAAGAGGAAAAGGAATGTTAATGTGAGAGTGTGGAAACAGGGTTTTATGGGGATACAGAGGTTCCTAGATGTGAAAATGACAGCCGGAAACAATAGTATCATCATTATAATGATGACAGTAGCTAACATTTATCGAGTGCTTGTTGTATGCACATTAGCTCATTTTATCTTCACAGTAACTTATGAGGCAGGTGCTGCCATCACTCATTTACAGGTGAGGAAGCAGATGAAGAGAGATGAGGTGAGCTGTCTCAGACCACTCAGCTCGTAGATGATGGAGCCAAACTCAGGGCTGTCTGGTCCCATGTTGGCCTCTTCATCTGCCTCGCCTGACTGCTTCCACTCTCCCATCTTTCTCAATGGGCTGGTGGTGCTGAGCATGCACATCTCAGATGCCCAGAAGAAGAGAGGATGGGAGCCCAGAGCATGTGAGGAAAAATGCTGTGGAACTACAGGAGAGAGCTTGTCACCCGAGGAAGGATGGTCCTCACAGCTGAGAGGTAAAGACATGCCATCTGATGGATGGCAGAAAGCAAATGTCACTGTGAGGACTGAAAGAGAATACGCAGCACCCCACTGGGGCCTGGTGGCACCGGAAATGACTGACAGGTGAAAGGGAGGGAAGGAGCAAGTGTGAAAAATGTGTGTGCACACATGGAAAAACAAATAGAAAGTTGGGAGGGATGGAGCATGCAGAGAGACAAAGACACAGAGAGACATGCCCAGAGACTGCCCCACCCCTAAACAGGCACACAGGGCACATGTGTGCATGCACAGCAACAAAGACACCCAGGGTCATGCTGATCAGTGGGGAGGAATGGGGAGGTGGCACACACATTTCTGGAGAAACTCAATAATCTACAGCCAATGATCCCACTGAGCCGGAGAGCAATTTGATTTGCACCCCATTAAATTCAAAAGCCACTCTGATCTGAGGGTAGCTATTAGCAGAAACCCTCAAGATAAATAATAAAATCCTTTGTGCTTGTGCAACGAGCACTATATTTGAGGAACTTTCCTCAGAAGTGATATTTGATAATACTCTGTTAGCAACGTGCCTGGAACATAAATATTACTCTCTGAGAAGAGGTTGACTGAGAAATAAACCTACCTCTGGTTATTTATCTCATCAGCTATCTAATCGTCCCTCCTTCCCTCCTTCCTTCCCTTGCTCCATCTCATGCAAACATCCACCGGCTTATCTAGACCACCCATCCATCTACCCATTCACCCATCCATCCATCTATCCATCCATCCATCCATCCATCTATCCACTCACCCAACAGTAATTATATCCTGTTGAGAACCTAGCACTTAAGTAGATGACATGAAGGAATCTGGGAAACAAGAGAAGGGGAGGTAAGGAGCCTCTCTGTTTCCCGTAATAAGTTCCATTTTACCCACACAGAGCATGTTGTGGCTATCTACTTTATTGTATAGGCATAACGAAGATGGCACAAAAAGTTCAGAGGTAAAAGGTCTCAGGGAGATATCACAATGGCCTCCTGTCACTGTGGCAGTTTGCTCCTCTCATAAAGTAAATGCATTATAAAAATCAAGATCCACCTTGTTAGTCTAGAGCTATCTATTCACATCTGCCAGGTTCCTAATGGAGCCTGGCAGAGCCATCAGTTGGGCTAGAGCCTCCAGTGAGATTTGCAGACCCACCGGACCCTCTTCAAGTCTCTCTGAACCACTTAGTCATAGCTACATCACCTCCCCCCGAATTTCTGGAGAAGGGACAAGTCTTCCAACCCTTGATGAAAAATAAGTCAGGCCCATAAGCTGCAAAATTACTGAGCCAATCAGACCACCAAAAACATCGGGAGTCCAGATGTCCTGTCTATACCCAGAGTACTCCTCCCGGAAGGATATAAGAGTACAGGGCTAGAATGGATTCTGGGAACTCAATCTGTCCATCTCCCTGCTTCCAAGACAACAGAAAAACCACCTCTGTGAGTAAAGTTGTAGAGTCTTCACAGCCTCATCTATTTGCTTATCTGAGGTCCCACAGTAATGACCATTTCCCTCACGTTATAACTTAAGCCCACTCCTTTCTTGTTCAACTTCAATGAGGATGGAAATTGCTGGTCACCATCTTCCACATATTGAGTTGTGTAGACCACTCTTGAAACCTTCCCTAGAGCCTTCTCTTCTCCAGGATATTTGATACCGACTCGGTTCTGCACAGGCCTTTGACATAGGTCCTCAGAGTGACATCCGGTGAACTCTGATTTGGCAGCTCTGCCTGGCTGCCCTGGAAGTAATGGGCAGGTGGAGAGGCAGCTCTTTTTCATTACAGTCCCTTGGCTTGCCTACACTGCCCTCTCCTTCCCCCTTCTCCAGGATGAGGCTTCATGGAGTTACTGGCAGTGGTCACTGTGCTCTGGCCCCTTATCAGAGAAGCTGAGTCAGGTATCTAACTAATGTTCTTCCCATGTACCTGCACCCCCAGCACACCCACCTGCCCCACACCAGCTCTGCAGATCTGTGCCTACACCAGCCTCTTTTGAGGCCTGCAGCAGAGCTGCTGCCACTGCCAATGTGTCATTTTGTTTCCTGTTCAGAGCCTCCCACAGGGCTCTCTTCCTAGGCCTCCTGTCCCTTCCTTGACTGACAAGAGCTTTTGCCAGCTTTTGTCAACTCTGACACAGTCTATCAAATCATTCGCACAGTCTATCATTTGCTAAAAAATTCACAGAGCAACAGACCCTTTCTTTGGCCTGCATGTTGTGTACAGGCCCCTTATCTTTCGCTTCCTCTTTATCATCTTCCACCACGGAGTCTCCTCTTATCAAGCTCAGGACACATCAGCTCCAATCATGAGGCCAGTCTCACCCCTTATGAAACACACACCCAACCCAAGACCTAGAGAATCAAAAATGAAATGGCAAAAGGCAATGGGAAAAGGGGGCAGACTATTTTTTTTCAGGTCCCTGTCTGGTTTCCATTAGGCATACCATCACTTTTTTTTTTTTAATTTTTCTTATTTTATTTTTGATATCACTTTATTTCATTTTGTTTTAAATGTCAGGGATTAGATCTAGGTGTCTATTTCAAAATGCATTTTTCAAAAAAAAAAAAAGGGGGGGTATTATGTTTTCTTTGTAGTTCTAACCATCTAAAATTTTCAGCAGAGCTACTAATCACTCATGTGGTGGGCTGGTAAAAACTGGTTAATCTCCTGCTTTGGCTTCCAGACGGGGTTGGTTAGGCTCAGGGTTACAACATGCAAACACTTTCTATAGAGAGTGCTTTTGCCAAGAGCACGCCATGGTAGGGTGGCTCCAGTAGAGGTGGCAGTGCTGGTGAGCTGATAGTGAAGCCTTAGGCAAAACTCACTGAAAAACCTCAAGGCCTGGCATGGCCCTCCGATGTGTGAGCACTCCTTGCTGAGCTAAGGACTGTGCTGATAATGTATAGCAGGAAATGAGGGGAGTGGGAGGGAAGGGGGATAGGGCGATTCCCATGAAAAGAAGTGTAAAGGCAGAGACAGAGCCTTTCGACCATTACACACAGACAGGTCATTGCAAAGGGAAGGCTGTATGGAGTAAGTCTGGAGCCTGGGCCTGGCACTGAGGCTTAATGGATGTTAATGGTTGAATGGAGCAGATAAAGAGGTTGCACCTAGGCTGGGCTCCACCCCAAATCACTGTCATTACTTACTCTTCTAAAACCTTTTGTGCTCCAAGCTTGTCCATCAGCATCTGGAACTGGGCTTCCTCATCTTCATCCATGCCACCCAGTTCCTCTTCTCCTCTGGATTGATATACCTTCTCTTCCTGGAGCTGAGCCACCTGTTCACCCGCATCTTCCTGAGTTGGCTTATTCTGGCTGAAGAAGAAGTGACCTGGGAAATGCATGGCATAAGGGTCTGAATTAGGCAATACTCGCCCAGGAAGACCTTCACTTTCTCAGTTGCCAGGAATCATTTGAAGTTCACCTGAGAGGAGAAAAAGGGAAATCTTCCCATGGCAAAGATCCCTGGATGCCGTGTTTCTGATTTGGTGTCTTTCCTACTTCCAAGAGATACTGTTAGAGGTGCTAGAACCTGGGAAAGGCAGAGTGCGTGACAGGTACTATCATGGTGGTTCTTAATCCTTTAAAGTCAGGCTTAGAACTCATCTCTTCATTGATTTCTTCTCTAAACAATAAGACCTTTCCCTCCAACACACTCTAGTAGCCTGACTGCCTATGCTGCACGTTATCATCTAGCCATCCGTACTGCCAGCATTGCTGTATTTCACATTCACAAGTTACTTAACAGTTTCGGGTGCTCTTTTTCCATATTCATACTGCCTAGTAAGTAATACAGCAATCTGTCTTATCCTCCCTTGTCAATTATAAGTTCCTCAAGGTCAGGCAAGGCATCAGATACTTCTAAGTAAACTATACAACGCCTTGTATGAATTAGATGTGTGGCAGAACTTGCCTGTTGATATATCTGACCAGTATTTACTCTAATCAATACCGGATCAGTATGATTTGATGGCATATCTGGTTTCTTTGTCTTGTTCATGGATCTCAGTTCTCCTTCCTCCAGATTACCTTGAGAGTAACTGGTCTGTTCAAATCCTCTATAAATTCCTTTGATAGCTGCATCCCTTAACCAGGAAGACTCGGTCAGACCCAGTTGGAAGTGAGCCAGGCAGTCATCCCACTTTGTCGTCTACTCGTATCAAGGTAGAAATAAGGGGCTGTGAATCTCATCTCAGCTCCCCGTTTCATGCTAGGCCTTCTGCCAGAGCTTCCCTACATACCCCTGGCTATTCTTGGGTGGCAGAGGACTTGGCAGTGACAGGCAGTGACAGTGTGGTAAGCAATGAGAGAGCAGTACAGTAGTATAAGCAGCCAAGGAGGACATGTGAAAAGAGGCCCCCCAAATCCAGAGCCTGGAGACTTCAGGACAGGCAAGCTTGTGCTACAAGGACATTCAGATCTGGCAGGGCATGGGTGTATTTTATGTAGCTTTAGGTAGACCCACACCCTGGGGCCTAGCATCCATCAGAACTTACTAAAACCGGTGGTGAACTCCTCTGGGGTCAGAAAGCCATTGCCGTCAGCATCCAGGGCATCAAATACATCCTCCAGGTCCTCCAGGCTGAGTGGCAACTCCTTATGGAGCCTCTGAAAACAACCCAGACCACACTGGTAAACACTCTGATGACTATGGAGGGCTGACTGGGACTGCAGAGCCCCCTGCCAAAAAATGTCTAGTGTTGGCTCTGTCCTATGGAAGCGAGAAGCAAGCTTCTGAAGCCCACTTTACCATCCTTTCCTCCTTTGACTATTAGAACATCCACCCATTTACCGGGCGCTAGGCAATTTGTTAAGTGACTTATAAACAAACACGTATATATTTATTAATACATTTATATATATCATTTATATTTATAAATATATATTTGCATTTAATCCTCTGAGGTGGGCATGATTATTACCATTTCCTAGAGAAGTGTAAAGTTAAAGTACCTGTCTCAAGGTTGCCTAGCCAGTAGATGACATTGCCAGGAGTTAAATCCAGGTGAGACTCTAAAAACAATATGCTTTACAAGTATAAAGAACTGAAACTGCGCAGGGCTGAATCCCGTTGTAGGTAATTCCCACACAACATGGTGCTGTCGATTTAAATGAGGTAACAAATATAAAGAATATGGCCTGGTATGGAGAGAGAGCTAGAGTACCACTGATCCACCAAACTTGTTGAGCGAGCGGCAGGGCAGGTTTTGTGCCCAGTTTCTCCTGCTCTGCCAAGTCCCCTTTCCCCTGCCACGCTACCTCCCCTGCTGAGATGCAGGTGTGGGTCACACTCAGAAGCTTCCCTTATGAAGGCCATTCATGTCCCAGGGCCCCAGCACCACATTTGTAAGTTCATGTGTGGATTCTTTAGCTCCGAGGAGGTGCTGAATAAGCCCTCTTCTTCCCTCTGAGTGACCTGCACCTATCCCACTAGGCTGGCTCTCAACTACTCCCTGATAAGATGTTAAGGTATCGATCCCCCAAGGGTATTTGTGTTTTAAGGGGAACTGGACAAGACGGTTGGTGAGAAGGTATTAAATAAGCACTAGACCTGAGTCCTGGGCTGACTGGGACCACACAGTGAGGGAAGGGAAGAGACCAACTGATGAGGAGAAACTTGGCAGAGCTGCTAATGCCGCCCTCTGGCCTTCTACCTGATGTGTAGCGGCCCTGGGCCAAGGCTAATTTGCATAACTGAAGCGAGTATCCTCTTATACTCTAATAATCTAGGTCTCAAAATGAGGACTTCCCAAGGAGTTCATTGTATATCCCAGCTGACCCTTCTCCTCCCTTCCAGTTACCCAAGGGACAACTGCACAAAATTGCCGGTGTAGAAGTTACTGACAGCTAAAGATGATGAAAACAGGGCACAGGAAGAAGGTATATACCCATCTGAACAAAAAAAAAATGCTGGCAGGTGTGAAAGCCCATGACATAACGTGCAAGAACACTTGGCTTGATCCAACGGCAATCTGTTAGCTGATGAGCCATAAAGTTTAATTTGGCAGGTACGTGCATTAAGGGAGACCATGATGCATTACAAAGTGGGAAGACAGAATGACGTGGAAGCCATTTAGAAGAATTGAATTAAATATGAATGAGTTTTTTAATCTTAAAGAAAGAGGAATCAAAGTGTGCACGAAAATTCTAGAAGTGCATCTACTTCGCATACAGTAGATTTTCTGGCTTGCCAACAATCCACAAACCAGCTGTCTCAAAAGCCACAGGAAGAGAATAAGGAGAGAAGAGCAAGTCAATTTTGCAAGCAGGAAATTTATCAATTTCGCTGAAACAAAAGGCATCATGTCGGAGGTGGAGTGAAAACCCAAGTTCTTGTCCCACCCAGATTTTAGAACTTCTTTTTGAGAATATCCTCCTTTTCTCCCCACTCTCAGCCTAGAATTGCTGGACTTGATCTGAAATGTGATGTCTCACATTGTGCTAGGGCTAGAAATGGGCTGGAAGGAAACTGCAGAGGTCAGTGGGACTCTCAATTTGCCTTTGGCCCAAACCATCCCACACTTGGTACGCTTTGTCTTATTAGCGTGAAGCAAGAAAAGCTCAGTCATCCCCACACCTTAGGCACCACTCCTGCATCTAACCACACCTCTGATCACAAATCCTTCCCATTATCTAATCCCAGTCCTTGTCTTCATCTCAAAGCCAGTTTCCTCTTTCTGTCGTCAGTGAAGATGGGGAAAGCAATAGTATATCTTCCAAGCAATATTATATCTTACTCTTCATGCCCTGGCAAATCAGTACTGAGTGCTTCTTCAGCCTTCTCTACAAGCTGCACCATGCCAGACTTTTTAACCCCTCTTTATTGGCTTTACTTGAAAAATTCTTTAGTCTTAATAACTATATTTATCTTTCAGGGCCTGCAGAGCTATGTAAAACCAACTGGTTTTATTCTAGTCTTGTCCCCTGGGTACCTAGGGCTGTCTATAGACGAGATTATTCACCCCACTGTTTAAATAAACTGCAAGGCTGTGAGACTTGCATAGAGTCATAGCAGAGCCCAGAGCTGGGATAATGAACCACTTTCCCGTTCAGGAGTCCCACTATAGTCTGGCGGCGCTCCAATGTATTCATTCTATAACTCCCTATCTGCACAGCCCACACCTGCCCACCTACCATCTAAAGTCTATCTGGCCAACATCACTACCTACTCTCTCTCCAGAGATCCTGATTCACTTGTGGATCCTGTTTCATTTTCACTTTCAACTGGAAGGGCAGGCAAGAGAAAGAAGAAAAATAGAAGAAAGTCAGCTCGCCCTGTTCACACAGCCCACTGCCCAACCGCCTCTTTAGAATTCCATGGCTCCTTTAAACACTGGCCTCCCTCCACTGCCTTCAAGTTCACTGATTTTCTGCTTTACTCTCAGCTCTGGCACCACTTCCTCAGTAAGCCTCTGCAACCGCCATTTTATGCATGCTCCCCAAAATATATTTCTCTCATGTATAAATCTCATCTCAGTTTGTATTTTACATACCGCAGATTGACTCATTGATGAATGAATGTCTGCTACCTCAGTGGACTGGCACCTCTGAGAACAGGAACCCCACCCATTTTTCCTCACTAGTGTATTCCTAGGATCTAGCCCAGTGCTGACAAACATGGAGTAGGTATTTGTTAAATGACTGAATAAACAAATGAGCGACTAAGTAGTGATTACAGGGGATCCTGAACACCTATTTCCAGAATACTGGTCTAGGCTTCTGACCAGCACTACTGCTGATTCCCAGGCAAGGTCTTATAAACTGGCAATTTACCAGGACCTGGACCACAGTGCAACCCTGCAGCAGCATTACTGAGGGCTCAGGTTCCGAGAACCACGGGAAAATGCTGTCTTCCGTCGCACTCCAGCCAGACCCCCCTACTTTACTTTCCTGGTCACCAGACTGGTAACATGCCTCATGGAGCCTAAAGTGAATGTTTGCACAGTTTTAAACAGGTCCAAGGGAACATTCATTAAAGAGAAAACCAGAAGAGATCCATCTTTATGGCCAGAATTAAAATTTCCTTCTTTTCCCGTTCAGACTTCTGTCCAAGCACCCATCACCCTCTCTTCCCTGTAGTGTAGCTCAGCTTCCAGAACCCAATGTCTTCGGGGTGAGAATGTGAGGTCCTAGAGGCAGGAAATATCTTTTTTTCTGTCTTGTGCTTTGATATGTTTGGTTTGGGCTGATTGCTTGGTATAAACTGGGGTTTATCAAGATGTGTAGCGGCCCTGGGCCAAGGCTAATTTGCATAACTGAAGCGAGTATCCTCTTATACTCTAATAATCTAGGTCTCAAAATGAGGACTTCCCAAGGAGTTCATTGTATATCCCAGCTGACCCTTCTCCTCCCTTCCAGTTACCCAAGGGACAACTGCACAAAATTGCCGGTGTAGAAGTTACTGACAGCTAAAGATGATGAAAACAGGGCACAGGAAGAAGGTATATACCCATCTGAACAAAAAAAAAATGCTGGCAGGTGTGAAAGCCCATGACATAACGTGCAAGAACACTTGGCTTGATCCAACGGCAATCTGTTAGCTGATGAGCCATAAAGTTTAATTTGGCAGGTACGTGCATTAAGGGAGACCATGATGCATTACAAAGTGGGAAGACAGAATGACGTGGAAGCCATTTAGAAGAATTGAATTAAATATGAATGAGTTTTTTAATCTTAAAGAAAGAGGAATCAAAGTGTGCACGAAAATTCTAGAAGTGCATCTACTTCGCATACAGTAGAATTTCTGGCTTGCCAACAATCCACAAACCAGCTGTCTCAAAAGCCACAGGAAGAGAATAAGGAGAGAAGAGCAAGTCAATTTTGCAAGCAGGAAATTTATCAATTTCGCTGAAACAAAAGGCATCATGTCGGAGGTGGAGTGAAAACCCAAGTTCCTGTCCCACCCAGATTTTAGAACTTCTTTTTGAGAATATCCTCCTTTTCTCCCCACTCTCAGCCTAGAATTGCTGGACTTGATCTGAAATGTGATGTCTCACATTGTGCTAGGGCTAGAAATGGGCTGGAAGGAAACTGCAGAGGTCAGTGGGACTCTCAATTTGCCTTTGGCCCAAACCATCCCACACTTGGTACGCTTTGTCTTATTAGCGTGAAGCAAGAAAAGCTCAGTCATCCCCACACCTTAGGCACCACTCCTGCATCTAACCACACCTCTGATCACAAATCCTTCCCATTATCTAATCCCAGTCCTTGTCTTCATCTCAAAGCCAGTTTCCTCTTTCTGTCGTCAGTGAAGATGGGGAAAGCAATAGTATATCTTCCAAGCAATATTATATCTTACTCTTCATGCCCTGGCAAATCAGTACTGAGTGCTTCTTCAGCCTTCTCTACAAGCTGCACCATGCCAGACTTTTTAACCCCTCTTTATTGGCTTTACTTGAAAAATTCTTTAGTCTTAATAACTATATTTATCTTTCAGGGCCTGCAGAGCTATGTAAAACCAACTGGTTTTATTCTAGTCTTGTCCCCTGGGTACCTAGGGCTGTCTATAGACGAGATTATTCACCCCACTGTTTAAATAAACTGCAAGGCTGTGAGACTTGCATAGAGTCATAGCAGAGCCCAGAGCTGGGATAATGAACCACTTTCCCGTTCAGGAGTCCCACTATAGTCTGGCGGCGCTCCAATGTATTCATTCTATAACTCCCTATCTGCACAGCCCACACCTGCCCACCTACCATCTAAAGTCTATCTGGCCAACATCACTACCTACTCTCTCTCCAGAGATCCTGATTCACTTGTGGATCCTGTTTCATTTTCACTTTCAACTGGAAGGGCAGGCAAGAGAAAGAAGAAAAATAGAAGAAAGTCAGCTCGCCCTGTTCACACAGCCCACTGCCCAACCGCCTCTTTAGAATTCCATGGCTCCTTTAAACACTGGCCTCCCTCCACTGCCTTCAAGTTCACTGATTTTCTGCTTTACTCTCAGCTCTGGCACCACTTCCTCAGTAAGCCTCTGCAACCGCCATTTTATGCATGCTCCCCAAAATATATTTCTCTCATGTATAAATCTCATCTCAGTTTGTATTTTACATACCGCAGATTGACTCATTGATGAATGAATGTCTGCTACCTCAGTGGACTGGCACCTCTGAGAACAGGAACCCCACCCATTTTTCCTCACTAGTGTATTCCTAGGATCTAGCCCAGTGCTGACAAACATGGAGTAGGTATTTGTTAAATGACTGAATAAACAAATGAGCGACTAAGTAGTGATTACAGGGGATCCTGAACACCTATTTCCAGAATACTGGTCTAGGCTTCTGACCAGCACTACTGCTGATTCCCAGGCAAGGTCTTATAAACTGGCAATTTACCAGGACCTGGACCACAGTGCAACCCTGCAGCAGCATTACTGAGGGCTCAGGTTCCGAGAACCACGGGAAAATGCTGTCTTCCGTCGCACTCCAGCCAGACCCCCCCTACTTTACTTTCCTGGTCACCAGACTGGTAACATGCCTCATGGAGCCTAAAGTGAATGTTTGCACAGTTTTAAACAGGTCCAAGGGAACATTCATTAAAGAGAAAACCAGAAGAGATCCATCTTTATGGCCAGAATTAAAATTTCCTTCTTTTCCCGTTCAGACTTCTGTCCAAGCACCCATCACCCTCTCTTCCCTGTAGTGTAGCTCAGCTTCCAGAACCCAATGTCTTCGGGGTGAGAATGTGAGGTCCTAGAGGCAGGAAATATCTTTTTTTCTGTCTTGTGCTTTGATATGTTTGGTTTGGGCTGATTGCTTGGTATAAACTGGGGTTTATCAACCTCTGCACTATTGACATCTAAGAGTGGATAATTCTTTGTTGGAGGGGAAGGTAGGGGAGGGGCTTCCTGTGCATAATAGGATATTTAGCAACATCCCTGGACATTATCTAGTAGATATTCATAGCACCTTCCTCTCCAGTAATTTCAATCAAAAATGTCTCCAGACATTGCCAAATGTCCTCTAAGAGGCAAAATCGTCCTTACTCATGCAGACTGGATGCAAACAGAATAGCACCAGCTGGATACAAACGGAAGGACCCCTCTTCAGCAGAAATGCCCTTTCTTTATCTCCGAAGGACAAATGACTTGCACTTAAAATCACAGTATGATGGCACGGACACTTTAGAAAACAGTATGGCAGACCCTAGAAAAATTAAACACAGAATTATCATATGATCCAGCAATTTCACTTCTGGGTGTGTACCCAAAAGAATCGAAAGCAGGGACTTGAAGAATATTTGTACACCCATGTTCACAGCAGTATTATTCACACTCAAAGTGTGAAGCAACCCAAGTGTCCATCAGCTGGTAAATGGATAAACAAAATACGCTGAGTGAAATAAACCAGTCACAAAAGGCCAAATACTGTATGATTCCACTTATACTCATATAAGTGGAATCATACAGTACCTAGAGCAGTCAAATTCATAAACAGAAAGTAGAACGGTGGTTCTCGGGGCTGAGGGAGTGGGGCAGGGAGTTCGTGTTTTATAGTAAAGAGTTTCTATCTGCAAGATGAAAAGAGTTCTGGAGATGGAGGGTGGTGATGGCTGTACAACAATGTGAATGTAATTAATGCCACCAAACCACATACTGAAAAATGGTTAAGGTGGTAAATTTTATGTTATGTATATTTTACCACAATTTTTAAAAAGTCAGTGTGGAGGAAACCAGGACAAAGGGTACAAGTCCCTCCGACCCTGCACGCACACACACACAAGTGTGTTTATGGAGGGGATTCCAGGTAAATGCTCTACCTGCATATGCTCATTTATTCTCTTCTAATGCTACAAATACTTCACAGGTGAGGAATTATGGCATAGAGGGTGAAGAGACTTACACAAACTCACACTGCTAGTAAGTTACAGATTCAGGATCAAAATTCAAGTCAATTTACCACAAAAATCTTTAAAACTCTTCCTGGTAACCTAAATCAGGAATCAGCTAACTTTTTCTGTAAAGGGTCAGACAGTAAATTTTTGAGGCTTTTCAGGCCCTTTTGTCTTGGTCACAACTACTCTGTCTTTGGAGTGTGAAAGCCGCTGTGGGCAATATATAAAGGAATTAGCACACTGTGTTCCAATAAAACCTTATTTGCAAAAACACAAGTACACAAGATTTGGTTGGTTTGCCAACTCCTAGACGATTCTTAACACTTTGGGAGCATTGGTAGATAATCTTTTAAAATATCAGGGACAGAGGGTTTTTAAGACTCTAGGTTTCTTCAGAGAGAACTCCTGTCCATCCTGACCCCATCTCCCCTCCGTCTGCTGTAGGAATCCCTTCATGCCCTCTCTAGCCTGGCCTTCTCATGTCCCTCTGCCCCCCTGAAGCAGGACTGACTCTCACTCGGGGCCCTCAGCCCCACAACTCTGCCTCTCTAGGGCACTGCACCAGACTCCAATTCTGCCTGGAGTGACCCCATGGAACCCAGAGAGGTTCCTTGTGGAGGAGGGAATGAGGCCTGAGGGGCCATGGGTGGAGCTGAGGATTCTCAAACCTTTGCCTACACTCTGTTCGCACAGGTCAGAGTCCCCCATATGCCGTCACTGAGGCAGAATGTCTGCATGTGGAGCCCAAGTACAGGGCGACTGGCACATCAGCCCTTGGTGCAGCCCACTGTAGGTCCCTTCAGGTCCCTCCAGGGACCTCAAAGGAGAACAGCTTCTCCTGGCCCCTTTCCTTTCCTTTTGTGCTCCCAGCTCTATCAGGGTAGGCTGACTACCTCCTGCTCAGGGTCAGACCACTGCGGCAGTCTCCCCCACCTCTCAGATGACGGTGAAGTCCATATCACTCTCTGCAAATGGATTTTTGTTAATCAGGAGAAAGAATAAGAGCACTGAGGGAGGGCTTAACCCTCCCATTCCTTTTTCAAACAGACAGCAAGCTCTCTGTGGTTTTATTCCAACTCTGCTTCTCCACTGCCTCCTCCAGCCCCTAGGTTCTCCATTCCATATGGCCCATGGCTTCTCCTTCTTTGACAGCCATTCTCTGCTCTAAAGGGCCTTTCCTGGTGGCTGAGTTGTGAGGTGTGTGTGTGTGTGTGTGTGTGTGTGTGTGTGTGTGTGTGTGCCGATGGTGAGAAAAGTGGTGACCAGATCCAAGGAACTGGCCACCAACCAACCAAAGGGACCTGTGTGACCAACCCACAAAGGAGCTACGTATGAGAGTGACAAGCAATAGGTAGATGTCTGTAGGTTCTGCTCAGGAGAACCAAGGGGCACATGGGCTTTCCACAGAGAGCCCAAGATGACTGTTCTTTACTTATCTCTTTCTAGCCCATCTCTCTCCAGACAAGACCAGTGGAAGCGGCAGAGAGATGGTACTTAAATATTGTGTTTTGTTCTCTCTCTTGATAGCACTTTCTTAGAAGAATGGAAAATTTCAAATGCTTTGTTGTCCACAGGTACACAGAAACTTCAGAAAACTAAGGAGCTCATAGAAATAAGTGCCATGGACACACAAGCATCTGCTATATAGGATGTGCATCCTCTTTCCTCCTGCCTGAGTCAGGTGTAAGGAATGAGGGAGGAAGATTGAGGAGGGATGTAGCTGAGTCAGTATCTCTGGGACTTGATGTTTCTGGTTTCATTCTAAGTCAAATACAAATGATTTTTGCAACAATGTACACTTGACGGTTTAGAATCCCATGCATCTCCCTCCATTAAAGAGTGGGCTTCGATGAAGGTTAACTGGGAGCTATGCAGTGAGTTGTAGCATGCAGGTGGCCCTCACTAAATGTGATTTTCCTTTTCTTTCTTTCTAGAAGGAATAAGCAAAAGTGAAGGATGCCATTGAAACCACCACCCCTAACCACCATTAACACAGATCTGTGAATGGCAATTTTGAAGTTTGTAGACAGAGGTTTGTCAATAGTTTCCTCAAAACACACTGAACCTCACCTCCCATGTGAAGTGAGACTTTGTGAATGAGTTTCAGTGAC
>NW_011888918.1:5653205-5657445 GCF_000151845.1 Pteropus vampyrus
GTGAAGTCCATATCACTCTCTGCAAATGGATTTTTGTTAATCAGGAGAAAGAATAAGAGCACTGAGGGAGGGCTTAACCCTCCCATTCCTTTTTCAAACAGACAGCAAGCTCTCTGTGGTTTTATTCCAACTCTGCTTCTCCACTGCCTCCTCCAGCCCCTAGGTTCTCCATTCCATATGGCCCATGGCTTCTCCTTCTTCGAGAGCCATTCTCTGCTCTAAAGGGCCTTTCCTGGTGGCTGAGTTGTGAGGTGTGTGTGTGTGTGTGTGTGTGTGTGTGTGTGTGCCGATGGTGAGAAAAGTGGTGACCAGATCCAAGGAACTGGCCACCAACCAACCAAAGGGACCTGTGTGACCAACCCACAAAGGAGCTACGTATGAGAGTGACAAGCAATAGGTAGATGTCTGTAGGTTCTGCTCAGGAGAACCAAGGGGCACATGGGCTTTCCACAGAGAGCCCAAGATGACTGTTCTTTACTTATCTCTTTCTAGCCCATCTCTCTCCAGACAAGACCAGTGGAAGCGGCAGAGAGATGGTACTTAAATATTGTGTTTTGTTCTCTCTCTTGATAGCACTTTCTTAGAAGAATGGAAAATTTCAAATGCTTTGTTGTCCACAGGTACACAGAAACTTCAGAAAACTAAGGAGCTCATAGAAATAAGTGCCATGGACACACAAGCATCTGCTATATAGGATGTGCATCCTCTTTCCTCCTGCCTGAGTCAGGTGTAAGGAATGAGGGAGGAAGATTGAGGAGGGATGTAGCTGAGTCAGTATCTCTGGGACTTGATGTTTCTGGTTTCATTCTAAGTCAAATACAAATGATTTTTGCAACAATGTACACTTGACGGTTTAGAATCCCATGCATCTCCCTCCATTAAAGAGTGGGCTTCGATGAAGGTTAACTGGGAGCTATGCAGTGAGTTGTAGCATGCAGGTGGCCCTCACTAAATGTGATTTTCCTTTTCTTTCTTTCTAGAAGGAATAAGCAAAAGTGAAGGATGCCATTGAAACCACCACCCCTAACCACCATTAACACAGATCTGTGAATGGCAATTTTGAAGTTTGTAGACAGAGGTTTGTCAATAGTTTCCTCAAAACACACTGAACCTCACCTCCCATGTGAAGTGAGACTTTGTGAATGAGTTTCAGTGACAGAAATTTGTTGGGGGGTCAAATATTGAAAACAAGGGTGGCCTGAGCCCACTTGTTTCCCAGGTCTTCTGCCTCAATTCGTGCAACTACCAGGTAGTAGAAAAGCTCTGGGAGAAGCCTGTGGGGCCAGGGAAAGACCCACCGCTTACAGCTGGTTCACAGGCCCATTCTTAGCCTTCACATTTCATGGCTCACACATGCGAGCAGAGGTGGATTGACACTAATGAGGTCTGCATTTCATTACCCGACGTTAGTGTATTCTGAAAAACTAGACTTAAAAAACAAAACAAAACAAAAAACCCTGGCCATCATAGGTCTTTATCCTAATAGCACAGTTGTGTATCCTTCCCAAAATGCTCCTGACAGAGCGAGTGGTGAAAAAATTGGGGGAAGAGTTCCTGTCACAGAGCTCAAGTGGAGCCTACATTTTTACTCACATCAGTGTGAAATCATGACTGCAGCATAAGAGACTTAAGTGAGACACTGAGAAAAACCTTGACACTAATGGTAGAAAGGCACCAGACCGGAGGTGGGTAAACCACACCCTGGGCTATAAATTGGACCTATTGCCTGTTCCTGTATAGCCTGTGAGCTAAGAATGGCCTTCACATTTTTAAATGGTTGAAAAAAGAAGAATATTTGATGACACATTAAAATTATATAAAATTCAAATTTCGGTGTCCATAAAGTTTTATTAGAACAGAGCCACACTCGATCATTTACATATTGCCTATGGCTGCTCGTGCTACGGCGCAGAGTTGAGTAGTCATTATTGAGACCACATGGCCCATAAAGCCTAGAATATTTTCCTGGCCCTTTACATAGTTTACTGAGCCCTGCAATAGGCAATGCCATGCACTGAGAATCTGCAATCTCTCTCTCTGGAAATGCTATGAGAGGGTTAAGTGTGGTTGGGTTTGAGGGTAAGGGACCAATAAGATGAAGTCCAGAAATGCCTTCTTCCCAGGTTGTACCTGACACTGTACCTGTTCCTAAGGCACACATGGCACCTCACAAGAAGAACTTTGGCACAGCCTAGAACTTTGTAGTGAAGCAACAAGTCGGTGCCTTTCCACCTTTGTTTATTCACCCTGTCTTACTTAAGTCCCTTACATTGTTATCACCCTTTCCACAACCCTGGGGAGTTACTGAGTCAGAGAGGGGCAAAAAAACCCTCAAGTTTGATGGAAAATAAAGGTCAGAAAAAGAAGGAACCCAGGAGATCTGGCTTCCAGTAGAGTGTGGACTAACGCCTTCTTCTAGGGTCGAGTTGACAGCATCTTTTCTGTTAAAGACGTCACCTCCACTGGGGAAGTCTTAAACTGAGAGACAAAGAGAACCCAGGCTGTTTGGCATTCCAGGTAGGCAGGCCCATCTGGGGCCCCTCTTACCTGCATATCCCTCCTGGCAATGAAGCCCTTGCCCCCTGCATCACAGGTCCGGAAAAATTCCTGTGCCTTCCTCTGCATGGCCAGCCTTGTCAGCATCAGCTCCTGGGTCTCCTCACACTCCAGGTTGTCCAAGGGACCCAGGCAGGTCTCACTCCCCTTTGGTCCCTGGGCAGGTCTCTGGAGTCTAGAGGCCACATTCTGGCCAGGGGTAGCCATCCAGTGATGTCAATTTCTTCAAGTCTTTTCAGAACCTGAGAATGAAAGATGAGACAGGTAGGTATGATGGGGATGGAGTGAGACTGAAAAAAAATGACAGAGGATGAGAGGGAAGCACAGAATCACTCACCAATGTGTCCTAGCATCTCTTAGCAACCACCTCTTAATTAGCAGAAACTCAGGACTAGGGAAAAGTGTGTTGCGATCACTAATAGATCAGCCAGCCCATCAAAAAGAAAAGAGAAGAGTGGGGAAAACACATATTTCCAGACTGAAAGGACATAGAGGAAACATGAAAATAATTTCTCCCAATTTAAACAAACAACGAAACAGTTCCTGACAAACCAGCTATTGTTTATTGAATGTTTACTTGTAGGCAGGCACAAGGCCATGGTCTCAACGTATGTTTTGTCATTTTTCGCATCTCTCTGAAATAGACGTTATCATCTCCATTTTATTGAGGCTCTGAGAGGTTGAGTGACTTGACCAAAGCCAAACAGCAAGTTCGTACAAAAGCTGAGATTTAAATGCAAGGTTGTCTATCTGTATTTGATATTAATTCCACGCTGCCCTGACTCCTCAGCATTACCAACGGTGGAGGACTCCACTCACTCAAATGCACTCTCCTGTATCATTCACAATCAACTAGTTCTTTGTGAGCTCTCAGCCGATTCCTCAGACTTTTATGGGGCCGTGATGAATAGATGAGAAAGTGCACTCTGTCCTCGAGGAGCTTCCAGTTGTACTGGACTTCCAGGCCTCTGGCTCAGCTACACCATGGCTCCAAAGTCTTCTACTATTTGTGTCAACACCTTTCCCTACCAGATTTATCAAGAGCTGTGGGCTCGGAGCAGGAAGATTGCCTCAGCCTCAGGAATGGACTCCATGTAACAGAGCCTGGACAAGGTAGAGCAGGTTGTACCTTCTCACTCCACTCGGGATGGACAAAGAACTCCCACCCTGACTCCTCATTTGGGAAATGGTCTTTCTCTTCATTCCTACATGGTGTGAACTGGCCGTCACCTGGTCACAAGAAGATTTAATATTTTTATTCTGTCTTCCCTAGATGGAACCACCTTGGGTATAAGCCCCGAGAAAGCAGGGCTGTGTCTGCGTGGTTTATGTGGATTGCTTGGCACATCTGTGTGAGGCAATCACACATAAACCACTGAGCTTAGAGAGAGCTTTTGGATAATGATGGTGGTAACAGCTGAGCTTATGTAAACATCTAGCAAGAGCAGAATGGCCTGTTGTCTTCCTGCTGTCTGCAAGATCTCTGCCATCTTCTAGGTGCTACCTCATTCCCATCTGCCGTTCCAGGATACTAGACTAACAATAATACCTGTCATTCTTTGAGGGTTTTCTCTTGCCCGGAGCCTAACATACTTCATTGTTTGAAACCTGACATCCTTCCATAAGGTAAGTAGCATTAGGATTCCTGTCATACAGATAAAGAAACTGAGTTTGGGAGAGGTTC
>NW_011888918.1:5657495-5660579 GCF_000151845.1 Pteropus vampyrus
GGTGGAGGACTCCACTCACTCAAATGCACTCTCCTGTATCATTCACAATCAACTAGTTCTTTGTGAGCTCTCAGCCGATTCCTCAGACTTTTATGGGGCCGTGATGAATAGATGAGAAAGTGCACTCTGTCCTCGAGGAGCTTCCAGTTGTACTGGACTTCCAGGCCTCTGGCTCAGCTACACCATGGCTCCAAAGTCTTCTACTATTTGTGTCAACACCTTTCCCTACCAGATTTATCAAGAGCTGTGGGCTCGGAGCAGGAAGATTGCCTCAGCCTCAGGAATGGACTCCATGTAACAGAGCCTGGACAAGGTAGAGCAGGTTGTACCTTCTCACTCCACTCGGGATGGACAAAGAACTCCCACCCTGACTCCTCATTTGGGAAATGGTCTTTCTCTTCATTCCTACATGGTGTGAACTGGCCGTCACCTGGTCACAAGAAGATTTAATATTTTTATTCTGTCTTCCCTAGATGGAACCACCTTGGGTATAAGCCCCGAGAAAGCAGGGCTGTGTCTGCGTGGTTTATGTGGATTGCTTGGCACATCTGTGTGAGGCAATCACACATAAACCACTGAGCTTAGAGAGAGCTTTTGGATAATGATGGTGGTAACAGCTGAGCTTATGTAAACATCTAGCAAGAGCAGAATGGCCTGTTGTCTTCCTGCTGTCTGCAAGATCTCTGCCATCTTCTAGGTGCTACCTCATTCCCATCTGCCGTTCCAGGATACTAGACTAATAATAATACCTGTCATTCTTTGAGGGTTTTCTCTTGCCCGGAGCCTAACATACTTCATTGTTTGAAACCTGACATCCTTCCATAAGGTAAGTAGCATTAGGATTCCTGTCATACAGATAAAGAAACTGAGTTTGGGAGAGGTTCAGTAACTTGGATCAAGGTCTAGTACAGTTAGAGACCTCATGTACTTCCTACACTACACTGCCTTCCTATCATGGGTCCTGGCTGTGAGTTTGCTCTTCATAGTCTACTCATCCCCAACTGATAATAACCTAAGTCACCTCCCAGAGGCATGCTCATCATTTTAACATTTATCTTTCATTCATACGCTCACTCATTCATTCATTCTCACCTACTGATTACCATGTAGCAGGCTCCGAGCTAACACTGAGAAATGCAAATATGAAAAAAAACATGGCCCTTGCCCTTAATGAATAAGTCTTTAATGGTGAGATTTTAGTCATGGTGACTGGCATGGTGTTTGGGGTTGGGTCTCTCCTCCATGTCCTTCGAAATAAACTATATAGCAATCAACTACTACTGACAAGCTGTGTGACTTAAGTGAGTCCCTGAACTACCCTTGGAAATGGGAATTATTAGAGATGATCTCTCTGTTCTAGGTCTGACTTTCTCTGGCTCTCTGCCTTCCTTGGCTCAGGTCACAGGTGACACATGGTATGAAAGAGCCAATCTAATAGTTCTAAAGAAGCCAGCTATGAACACTGGCCGATAGGCATCTTGTCTAATTTGATTTTAACCCCAATTCCTAGCCTTGAATATGGCATAGAGTAGGTGCTCATTGGTTGCTTGCTGAATGAAGGAGGATCAATCTTTGCTAAATTCTTTGCAGGAAGGCCTCAGAACATTTGTATTTCAGTCAGGTAGCTCTATACCCAGGTTTCTTAAAATCTCGTAAAGAATAAGCCCAGACTTATGTTTTCAGAAAAGATGAAGCAACAGGGACTAGATTTACCCTCCCAGTTGAAATAATAAAAAAAATCCAGACAAAATATATTTTTAATGGTTGTCATGACACTGGACATCAGGTAATGAAGGATAGGTCTGAGACTAGAAAAAGCTGAGTGAGGCCCCTGAGTGCTAAATTAAGAGGCTTTTACTCTCAGGTGCTAACCCTGTATTTGCACAATTCTGTGAGTGAGTATCTTCTTAAGAATGAGGTAAAAAAATTAAAGAGGAACCCACTCTCGAAGCTATGTATCTGAGAGTAATTATCTTCTAAAATTTTGCTCTGTAGGGGCTGCACTCCCCTCACCCTAGGCCAAGCTCTGTTCTTGGGAGATGGGAAACCAATAAAATGAGCCCTGTTATGGCCGAAAGAGTTTTTAGGTCATGGAACAGGAAGGGGAAACCCAGGCAGAGCCTGGCAGACTCTCTCTCAGTTGAAGAAATCCAACTATATACTGCTTACAAGCCATGTACTTTAAACATGAAAACACAAATAGGTTAAAAGTAAAAAATTGGGGAAATAAACACCACACTGGTCAATAGAATACTGCATATTAATATCAAGTAAGGTAGCTTCTAGAACAAAGACTATTAATGAAGATAAAGTCATGTCATAATGATAAAAAGTCAGCTCATCGAAAAGATATAATAGTCCTAAATATTATGCACCTAATAACTGGGTTTTAAAATGACGAAGCAAAAACTGATTGATAGATCTGCAAGGAGAAAGAGACAAATCCACAATTATATTCAAACATTTTAATATTCCTCTATCAATAATTAATAAGTGGACAAAAATCAGTCAAGGATACAGAAGACTTGAACAATACTGTCAATTATCTTGACCTAACTGAACTTTATAGAACACTTCACTCAACAAAAGCTGAATATACTTTATTTTCAAGTGCACATGGAATATTTAACAAGACAGTCCATTTTATGGTTCATAAAATGAGTTTCAATAAATTAAAAAGGATTCAAATCATATAAAGTATGTACTTTGACCCCAGTGGAATTGGAACCAATAACAGAGAGACCTCTGGAAAATCCTCAAATATATGGAAACTATGAGCCCACTTCTGCATAACCCATGGGTCAAAGAAAAAATGAAAAGTGAAATTAAAAAGTGTTTTGAACCAAACGAAAATGAAAGCACCATATATTAAATTTTGTAGGATATTGCTAAAGCAGTACTCGAAGAAATTACAGCTCTAAACACATATCTTAAAAAGGTCTCAAATCAATAACCTCAGCTTCTACTTTAAGAAACTAAAAAAAAGAACTTAATTTGCCCAAAATTAGGAGAAGAAATAATAAAGATCAGAGCAGAAATCAATGACATTGAAAACAATAGAGAAAAACAATAGAGAAGATTTAA
>NW_011888918.1:5662204-5666397 GCF_000151845.1 Pteropus vampyrus
AATATAGACTAGAGAATCCAGCAGAGAAAGGATAATCTTTTCAGTAAATGGTAGTAGAATAACAGGATATCCATTTGAAAAAAGAATGTCAGTTTATACCTTATGCCATATACAATAAATGACTCAAAATGGATCACAGACCTAAATGTAAAATCTAAAAATATAAAAATTGTGAGAAGAGAACATCTTCGTGACCTCGATAATTTGGACATTATCAGAATTTAAAATTTCTGCCCTCAAAGATACCATTTAAGTCACAGACTGGAGAAAAAAATATTTCCAAAGCCTATATATCTGATAGAGTATTTTGATCTAGATTATATAAAGAACTCTCAAAACTTATTAATAAAAAAAAAACTCAGTTTTTAAAATGGGCAAAACATTTGAACAGGCACTCGATCAAATAAGATATATGGACAACAAATAACTACATGAAAATGTTCAACATCATTAGTGATAAGGGAAATACAATTTAAACCACAATGAAATACCACCACACACTTATTGGAATAGCTAAAATGAAAAAGACTGACCATACCAAGCCTTGAAAGGATGTGGCACTCCCATACATTGCTGGTGGGAATGTAGAATGGTATAATCCCTTTGGAAAACATTTAGCAGTTTCTTTAAAAAGTCAAACTTCCACCATACGATCCAGCCATCCCACTCCTAAATAATGACCCAAGAAAATCAAAGCATATTTCCATACAAAGACCTGTACATGAATATTTACAGAAGTTTTAGTTGTAGTAGCCAAAACAACACAAATGTTCACAACAGGAGAATGGGTGAAAAAATAACAACTGTGGTATATACACACAATGGAATGCTACCCTCCATTAAAGGGCAGAAACTATGGATCCAAATAACAAAATGAGTGAATCTCAAAGTAATCATGTGAATGAAAGAAGCCAAACAAAAAGAGTACATACTATTTTATTTCATTTATATAAAATTATAAAAAATGAAGACAATCTAAAGCGACAGAAAAGAGATAAAGGAGAGTAGAGAAGGGTGAGAAGGAGGAATTTCAAACGAATAAGAGGAAACTTTTTGGGCGGTGTGGGTATGTTCCCAGTCTTAATGGAGGTAATAGTTGCATGGAGATATGTACAAGATATACATACAAACATACATACACACATACACATATACAAATATATATATCAAAATGTGTCAAATTATATACTTTAAATATGTGCAGTTTCTGTATGTCAATAGTTCAATAAATCTATTTTAAAAAATAGAATAGATCCAGACCAGAAACTTCTCTATTCTCCAGGACTTGCAAATCTAGTCCCGCCTATTATATTTCGTCTCAGGAGCCTGATTCCACCTTTTACATTCAACTCTGGCAAGCAGGAAATGGCTGAAAATTAAGTAATTTCCCCATGAAAACCCTCAGTTCTTAGTGTAGGAAGCTAAATGAGCTCTGAAAATAAGGGAGCAGGCAGAGCCCCAACTGAAGCCCATTACCCTATCGTGAGTTCAGCCTCCTTTGTTTTGTTCTTTGGCTTGGCTTGGCCTGCAACATTTGCACAGCATCTGTAGGTTTTCCAAAGGGAATGGAAAACAAAACAATAGAATAGAATAGAAAAAAGCTCTACTTTTTTCAAAATAAAATGGAAGCCCTACGACGGGCTCTGCGGTCTAGCATTTGGATGAAGCCCAGGGATGCCCCGGGCTCAGGACTGAACACAGTTTTCTGTCTCGAAGAGTTTTTAGACCAACACAGTACACCCATAAAAGGGAAAATGGTGGGGTATGTTCTAAAGGCAAAGAGAAAAGGCCATCGCCGTCACGAAGGGAACAGAGAAATTTTTCATCTGCCTGTCTCTCTCAGAGCATGCAGACCACTCTTCTCCCTCCAGAGCGGTTCCATAAAAGCCTTTACAAACGGAAATTATCCAGCCCTCAACCACTTCCAGGAACATTTCCCAGACTTCCAAAGTAATTCTAGCAGCTTAGTAACTGCTGCAATCAGAAAGTTCATAGATGGAGCCTAAACCCCTCCTAAAGGTTCTACATTAACCACCCCCCGACCCTCACTCTGGGCTCAGCAGAGATGGAGAACAGTTGGTAGCCCCTTCCACAACACACCCCTTGCAAACTTGAAAGCAGCTACTAAGTCACCCTGACCTCCCTTGAATCTTTCGTGCAGCAGACAGTAAATCAAAAGCCCCCAAAGCATCCTCAGGATCCGTTCAAATCTCCTTAATCACCCAGGCTTCAGTAAAGGATTACTCCATATGCGGCAGTATCCCAAGTCTCTATCACTAACTCCGAGTTAGCAGTGTCACACGAAGGCAGAGACAGGCGAGTCTTGTCAAAATGAAGGAGGGTTGCTGAGCAAAGGGTTTCAAAGCTCCAGTAGGAATGGATGTGAGATGCAACAGGGCATGGTGCATGCTGGGGCCATGGGAAAAAAACAAGCTAAGGAAGAATGAAGGTGTATCAATTTTCTAGGATTGCTGGCTTAAAGCAACAGAAATGTATTCTCCCACAGCTCTGGAGGCCAGAATTTCCAAAATTCAAGGGTCAGTAGGGCCGTGCTCTGTCCGAGACCCTGGGTAGAATCTCTCCGTGCCTCTTTCTAGCTTCTGGTGGCAGCTGGCAACCTTGGCGGTTCTTGGCATTGGCTCCTTCTCTCCTCTAACCTCTGTCTTCTGCCTCTAGCCTCGCACAGCACCCTCCCCACATGTGTCTCTATTCACCACATCTTCCCCCTTTTATAAGAACACCTGTCATATGGATCACGAACCCACCCTCATGACCTCATCTTAACTTGACTAATTACATTTCTAACGGCTGTATCTTCAAATAAGGTCACATTCTGAGGTACTGGGGGTTAGGACTTCAGCATGTCTCTTTGGGGGACACAATTCAAGCCTTAACAGGTGGTGTCACAGGAGACCCTGAGACAAGGATTTGAGTGAAACTGGTTGTTTGGCAGGGATGGGAAATATTGTTCTAGGAGAGGGACGTGGAGCAGAGAAGGGAACCAATGAAGGGTGCCTGACCCAGCCAACTACTAGATAAGCAGCTGTGTGGTGCTAGAGCTTAATCCCGAGGAACTCTGCACTTGGCGTAGCCCACAAGTCTCAGTTACCCAATTGCAGGGGCAAAGGAGCTGGGTATTTATATATCTACCAGTCACTGGGTGAGGGTGCACCTGAGGGGCACTGATTCTCACTACTCTGAAAACCCTCAGGCAAAGAGAGAGACACAGGCCGCCGGAAGTTGCCAGAGGGCATGGAAATGGTCAGGCCCCAAGATGTGAGTGGGGTCCTGATGGCACCTGCCACAGGGAGAGGTGGGGGAAGGAGAGGCCCTGGGTCACTGTATGGCCCACTAGACAGACCCCAACCGTGCTTTTCTTTTCTTCTGTAGGGGAGAGACTGTGGAGAGTGAAGTGGAGGAAAGCTGGAGACCAGGGCAGAGAGAATCTCAGAGAAATCCGTCTGTCTCTTCCTCCCCACGGAAAGCTTCCTCTCGGAATCCAGCTTGAGTTCCAAGAAGGCAACAAAGCAGAACGTTAAGAGCTAAATTTCCCTATGTGTAAATCTTGCCTCCACCATTTCCTAGCCGCATGAGCTTGGGCAAGTTATTAACTTCTCTAGGACTCAATGTCCCCATCTGTAAAATACAGATGACAGCATCAACTTCATAGGAGGACTAAGAGACTTAAAACATGTAAAATACTTAGGAACTATGCCTGGCACATAGTAAGCAGTTGGTAAATGTTAGCTCTTGTGATTATTTCTAAGGCATTTTCAGTATTATCCTTTTGAGTTCAAAATTCTGATAGCAAGATGACTATATTGGGAGGCAATGAAATAATGAAAGACATAAAGCAATAACGACACTAATGATGGCACTGATTACACTCTGCAGTTTAAAAAGAGTTTTCAGTTCTATTAGCTCATTTCCACAGTGATGTCGTGAAGCTGTCAGGACTGACTGTCTTCTTCCTCTTTTATTAACCTCGGTCTCCAAGAGGTTAAGTGACCCGTCTAGGGTCTTGAGAAAGCAGAGCTGGAACTCAAATTTTACCACCCCCCGCCGAGAGTTAAGACAAAAGGCTGGTGCGTAATAGGGCTGCATTTGTTTTTTAGGGCTCAACAAAGGAAAAGTTTTTCAGTTCTTTCTCCCCATCCTAAGAATACTCTGTAGGTCTGCTCCGTGGTGTATAC
>NW_011888918.1:5668972-5675624 GCF_000151845.1 Pteropus vampyrus
CCACCCTAGGCTTACTGGGCAGGGCTCGTTTTAAATCCATCTTAGTACTTGGGGAAAAGTGCTTTAACCAAACCTCCGACTGTTCATGCCCGTGCCCCTCCCTTCCCCCACCGCCCTGGGTAGACCCTCAGGTGGGACCAGCGGACGGAGAGAGCCCCTCAGTGAGGTGCGGAGAGGACGAGCAGTTCCTCCGCAGGCCTTCCTCACCGCCCCACTGATTAGTGTTAGCACAGCAGCCAAACCAGCCTCTCCCTGTCCTGTGAGAGTGTTGTGTGCTTCCTTGACACATAGTTCAGAGGACTTTGGACGAATCCCACCCCTCTTCTAATAGGCCTCTTACTGTGGTGAATAAGAACATAAACTCCAAGGCCAGACCACCTGAGGCACCAGCTCTGTGGGCACGGTTTCCTTCGGCTCTCTGAGCCCCACATTATTCACCTGTAAAACGAAGGGTGGGGTGGTACCGTATGCATGTCAGCTCTTATTGCTATTCTTATTTTTGTAGAATTCAAATTGGCTTCTTCTACCCAGATAAAACTCGAACGAAACAAACTAATAAACAAACAAACAAAAAACAACAAATAAAATATACTCCATGAAGAGATATAATCAAGAAGCCTATCAATCTACCACTGACCATCCCAGCTGGAAGGGACTTCATGGTGTGATGTCACCCACTATAGGCCACAAGGAAGGCCATGTGCCCCCACAGCCTATATAAAGTGGCAAGTGTATGCAAACACCTCTGGGAGGGCAGCCTTGCCCTCTGCGGCCTGCTGTAGCTTATGCAACCACTGTATCTTGCCTCCTTTTCCCTCAAATTAGGTTCCTTGTTCTAGCCTCAAGGAAGACAGGGAACAGCTATTTCCTTCCTCTATAAAATAACTCTTCCAGGTCTGGACAGCTATTATTAAACATCCCCCTTCACACTCGTCTTGCTCTATTATAAGATACATTAAAGGCCCTTGATAATGGTTTGAGGTCTCCGTGAGATGGCTGCTGTTCATCCTAATTTCTCTAATAATTAGTGGCTGTAAACCACTTTGAAGATAAAAGGCATTTTATAAGAGCTAAGCCCTATTATGATTAGCTCGCCGATGTTTCCTTGCTGATGCCGGTGAGCACTTCAAAGCCACACACAGTCACAGCATGGTATCTGGTGGTTAATTAGATGTAGTTCAAGGCAGCTGGTATATATTAAAGAAACTGCTGCAAAATTTATCAACACACATTAAAAACGTGTCTGCTTTCTTAACACGAACAAGCTCTTTTCAAAGGCTGGCAGTGTTGACGCCTGTAAGACAAGTGCCGGGGAGAGGACCAAGAGCTAATATAGCCTCTGGGCCCGGAAGAGAAAGAGGCAATAATAACACCTGGCTTTATATAATGTCTTATTGCTTTCTCTGTACCCTGTCTCATTTTATTTTGTTTTCACTATCACTCCGTGATGCGAGCAAGTAACACTATCCGCACTTTGCAGATGAGGAAGCTGGAATTTACACATCAGTGAAGTACCACTGAACAAAATTAGGGGTGCAGTTATCGAGGCAACAGTATCGATGTCCCACCCACATCCCCTCAGAGGTTTGTACTCCTCCCCTGCTCCACCTCCCTGCTTCTTCGTGCCTTTGCTTCTAGCTCCTTGCACCTGTGACTCTTGGAAGGCTGGCCCTTGGGCCGCTAGAGCCATTCTGTCCACATGGACACCCCTAAACAGTCCTTAGGCAATGACAAGCTGGTGCGCACGTGTGAAAGCCCCGTGCCCTCGTCTGTAGCAGGGACAAACTCTAAGTTGTGATTTATGCTTTAGAATATTTTTACGGGTCCAGGCTAAGGCTGAAACCAGCCTGTCATCACACTCTGGCTTCTTCCCTTCTCCAGTCCTGCTTCCTGCTCCTTTACCGGGTCCTCCTGGGAGCATTTCCTTAGTAAATCACTTGCACATGGATCCCCTTTTCAGCATCTGCTTCTGGGGAAACCAACCTCAGACACGTTCTTGACTCAGACTAATGAGAATGTTTTGCATGTTATCAATTAAATTCATTCACTGAGATCCCCTCAGTTTCAAACCTTCCCGGCAAAGTCTCTAAACCTAATTATCGTTCCTGTCTACCTGCTATGCCCTCAACTCTTAGCTCTTTACTCTCAAAGCCCCTGTTTTCCCTTGGATCAAGATGTTCCAACTGCTTCTGGAAAAACTAATCTTTGGGTTTTCCTCAGGTACATGGAAGGCACTCAATCAGGCAGATGCTGGGAGAAATAAGAAGATATATTTAAGACCATTCCTTTCCTCAATAAACTTACAATCTTGCAGGGAGACAAGATACAAATAATTGAAGTAGAGGGTGATAAGAGCTGCATGTGTATACACAAGGAAAACTGCAGGAGAAACAACTCAGAATGGCCTCCAAAAGCAACGCCACTGCCCACAACGCTGCACGTCATTTGATTCTGGCTCATTTATTCAATCTTGAATGTTTAAGAAAATGGAGGTCACCGCTGGCAGAGATAATCCAAGTGAGTGGTCAATCCAAAAAAAAAAAAAATCAGCTGACAGCTTGTATTTAATTGTGGTTTCTATTTTTTAAAAGTAGCGCTACCTCAGGAAACAGCTACAGAGAGGGTAAGTAGTTTGTCCTAGGAAAACAGTTAATTAGTGACAGAGGGTGAATTCAATCCTAAACTTGCCCAAGACTCTTTAAAACCTCAGTTTCTTTATCTGTAAAATGGGACCAATGATTCCCATTTTGCAGAATTGTTATACGGATTAAAAAATAACATATACAGTATATCAAAAATATCTGGTAAATAAACATGACATATTAGATGATCAGTATTGTTACCTCCCGAGGTAATGTTATTGAGCCAAAGAGTACTTTATATGCAGGTTTTAAAAGGCTACCAAACTGCTTTAAAAACAAAAACAAAAACAAACAAACAGTTAAACAAAACCACGACAGCACTGCTAAGGGGATCCACCTGAAATGCAGACCTGATCATGCCTCCCTATGGCTTTCAGGATCTTAAACACATAGAAGCATCACCACCTCTTTATATTCATCTTCTCCCAACTCCCCCAGCACATTCTCTTCCTGTTCTCTCAGTTCTTTAATGCCTCAGCATCTTCAAACATACCATTCACTCACCTGGTATGCCCTTCCCTTTGTCTATGTTAAGTCCTATGAACACTTAAGGATTCCACTTAAGAGGCACTTTCTCTGAGAAGTCATCCTGAGCTCACAGAGTGTGATTTACATGTTCTTCCTTTGGGCTTCCATAGCCTCCAGGGCTTACATCTGCTATAGGAATTATTCATAGTAAAGAATTACTTGTCTGTGCTCCAACCCCCGCCCCAAACACACTCACCTAAAAATGCCTTGAGAGAAAGGATCATATCTCATTTCTTGCACTTAGCAAAATATCTGGCTCATTGATAAAGCTAAATAAATGAACATATATGAGAATGAATTTTTTTTTAAGTATGCAAGCCTATGTGTTCTTTTCTGATTCAAGCTGAAGCAGAAAAGAAAACCAAGAACAACTGTTTAATGTACAAGGTACTAAGTGGGACAGAGGCCATTCAAACGGCTAGATTCAAACATTTTCTCCCAAGTCAGTCTTGGTGGGACTACAAATGCAAACAGATGCAGGGAAAGCATTTGACAAAATCCAACATCCATTCATGATAAAAACTCTCAACAAATTGAGTATAGACAAAACATACCTCAACACCCTAAAGGTCATATATGACAAACCCACAGTTAATATCATATTCAAAGGCGAAAAGCTAAAAGTTTTTCCTCTAAGATTAGGAATAAGACAAGGATGCCCACTCTTACCTCTACTATTCGATATAGTACTGGAAGTCTTAGCCAGCACTATCGAGCAAGAAAAAGAAATAAAAGGAACCTGAATCTGGAGACTGGGTCCAGCTCAGAGGGGGCAGACCCTTGTACACGAGAAAAAGGTAGCCTTAGGGCTAACTGAACACCCCCTCTCAGCAGCCCCAGCTCTCGGCAATGCTCTTAGAACTCTTTGCATCCAATCCACAAATGTTATCTGCACCACTGAAGCTCAATCTTGAAATAGAGATGTAAAATGGTGGCCAGAATCACTGCCCTACCTAAGAAAGACATGTAGTAGTATTCATAAAATTAAAAAAGCCTAAGGGCCCCAGAAGGAGAGCAAGCAGAAAGATGCTGGAGGCAGAAGAGGCTTTGAGTCAGGGAGAGGATGGGCCTCCTTGCCCAGGGCAGTTTGTGGATGTTCATTAAGACTGTGAACCTAGAGATGAACTTTGCAGAATACTTTGGCTACTGCTAAGTAGCATGGTCTGAGAGCATGCCTGAAATTACTAGAAGTAGCAGTAGTGATTGCAAAGGGAGTTGGGATTATCTATCATACCCCTGCTGAGGCCAAATCTCCAAACACAGCTAGATCTGACAGACCAGATGTATATTACCAATGAATTTGGCTTCTGTACAGTTCATATGCACAAGTCATATGAAGCAAAGCCTTCCTATTATATATCTATATGAGGTAATACAATATTCGGTGTTCATTCAGACATTCAGTGAATGTTTATTCTGTGCAGGCACTCTTGTAGGCGCTAAAGAGGCAGTGATATGCAAATTCAGCAAACTTTGGACCTGGCAGAGCTAATATTCCAATGGAGGGAGACAAACAATAAATACATAACCCTGGTAAGTACTTTCAGATAGTGAAAAGTACTGGAAGAAGATACCTTCCCCCCAGCCCCCACCTCTAAGTCAGCTCTCAGTATCCCTCACTGGAGCTGCAGCCAAGGATGCTGCTGGGAGCAACCAGATGGGGACGCTCTCCTCGCTAGTGGTTTCCAATGGAAGTGGCCTTCAGCAGAGCCAATGCTGTGGAGAACAGGAGAAGAATGCTGATCTGACTGCCCCCGGTTGCTGACACCTTTATACTTAGAAAAAAAAATTTGTATTTTTTTAAGATATTAATAGTGTATTAAAAAAATATTTAAAAAATATTTTAAAAGTATGTATTTTTTAAAGATATTAATAGTGTTATTTCTAGGTGGTAATCTCAAGAGATGATATATCTTATTTTCTGAATTTTCTAACAGTTTTGTTATTACAATGTGTTACTTTTGCAATAAGGGCAAAACACGTTTTAAAAAATGAAAACATTGGCCTAGCTAAATCAAATTAGTAAGAAATAAATTTGGATAGGTAGGCAAGGACCAGATCTTAGGATGATGAATAACATCTTAACGTGCCAGTTTGTGGTTTACGAAGCAATTTCACAAAAAATATCTCCATCAACCCTCACGAGGTTTCCTCAAGGTTACATGGAAAATAAACCTCCATGCAGGAAAATGCCTGACCTTCAGGTCCCCGACTTCTCGGCCAATGTGTTTTCCATAATTTCATATGCTATTCTGTAGCTGGTCTCCCTGCAGAAAGCCGCTAACTCCCTCCTCTCTCCACCTTTGCCTTCTCCTACAGGGACCAAGCAGATTCTTTGATATGTGCACTTACTGAAGTAGTCTTTACCAAGTCCTACCAGGTTCTAGGCATTGTACTGGGTGCTGGGGACACAGGAGAGGACCAATAAGTTCTCCCAGTGCAGGGGAGAGGCCTTAACAAATTAATGAATATGTGATACAAATCATGGTAACTGCAATGAAAGAAAAGAGTATCATGCAAATGACGAGCATCTGAGGGAGCTGATTTGGATTGGAGCGCTAGTCCTTCACTCTATATTGAGCAATATATATTGTCACTGAGTCCCCGAGATAAGTCAGGCAGACATTCTCATTGGAGTCGAGCATTATAAGATCCCAGTGCTCGAAGGACATATATTCTGGGTGAAGAGGCAGTACACAAATCCAAAATAAAAGTTCCTTCAGGACATCGTGCGCACTTAGAGTGATGAAATAGCCCCCTTAAACTCTCTCTAGGACAAGGTGGAGTTCACCAACCAGGTCATGAGAGATGCTTCAAGTCAACATGTGATTGTCACTAGGAGAGGCCACAGAAGTCTGAAACTGGGAAAGAAAGGGCACAGCCATAGAGATAATGTGTAGCTAACAGTACAAGATGGGCTTCTGTGTCTGAGTGGGTAGCACAGGCATTCAAGACTATAGGGCTTTACATGGCAATCTTGAGAAAGAAGAACAAAGTTGGAGGTATCACACTACCCGATATCAAACTATACTATAAGCCTACAGTAATCAAAACAGCATGGTACTGGCATAAAAACAGATACATTGATCAATGGAACAGAAAAAAAGCCCAGAAATAAGTCCACGCCTGTACACTCACTTAATATATGACAAAGGAGGTAAGAATATACAATGGAGTAAAGACAGTCTCTTCAGTAAATGGTGTTGCGAAAATTGGACAGATACATGCAAAAAAAAAAAAAAAAAGAAGAAGAAGAAGAAGCTGGACCACTTTCTTACATCATATATAAGAATAGACTCAGAATGGATTAAAGACTTAAATGTACGATCCAAAATCATAAAAATTCTAGAAGAAAACATAGACAGTAAACTCTCTGATATTACTAATAGTAATTTCTTTTCAGATATATCTCCCCAAGCAAGGGAAACAAAAGAAAAAATAAGCAAATGAGACTATATCAAACTAAAAAGTTTTTGTACAGC
>NW_011888918.1:5677463-5681788 GCF_000151845.1 Pteropus vampyrus
TTGATCTCCCCCTATCTTTTAAAAGGTCGGAGAAATGAGCTGTCTCTAAGGGCAGCTGAGTCAGTGAATCAAATCCCGTGGCACTCGATTCCCCCCACCCCCTCAGTTCTGAACTTCTCCAGGTTTCTAGAAAGTCTGTTCATGGCAGAAGTTCAAGTTGTCACTTTCCAATGACTCCAGACTTTAAATCTTCTTAGCCAAGGCCAGTAAAGAAAAAGAATACCTTTTCTCCAAGCCCTGGGAAACACTTCGTCCTCCCCCATTAGGTAGATATTGATCCCTAAATCAGGAATCAATGGCAGACTCAAGATGGACTAAAAGAGTTGGACATAAGGTTTCCTCGAGGAAACAGGGAAGTTAAAGGATGTAGATGTGGATGTGGGGAATGGGGGAAGAAAAGCAAAAGACGTCCATTAAACATTCTTTCAAAACACGAACCAGACTTTCCTTCACTCCAGTAATGGACCAGCCCCATGCCTCACAGCTCCCCAATGACTGACACTCTCCTACTTCCTTTGTCCCTGCTTCACTCTCCTCACACCCCTGGCCTCCCATGTACACACAAACCATATCAAGACAAAGCTATTTGTATATTCTGTTGGTGTCTATCTCTGGAAAATCCACATCTACTTCTTAAAAAAAAAAAAAAAGACTACAGGGTTTTAGAGGTGGGGGAGGACCAAAGGGGTGGTGATGTGTCAGGAAAGGCTTCTATGAAGGAGGTGGGACTTAGAGTGGGCCTCAGAGGGTGGATGAGATTCCAGGTAATCCCATTCAGCAAGGCCACAAGGATGCCCAGGAAACCTGCAGCATAGCCCGTGGGCCCTTTCTCTTTTGGACCCAGGTGGCTGGCTTCCTGGCCTCTCACCTGTCCCGGGACTTGAGAGAGGAGGCCTGGGGCCCTGCTAGTATGCCTGAGGGTTTCTAAGTTTCTCTCTAATTATGCTCCGAAGAGCCAGGAGGGCTGCTGGCCACTCAAGGCTGAACATAAAGACTAATTTCTGCACCTGGCAAGCTGGCAAATGATGAAAATACTTGCCTAAAGAGCTCACGTACACATTGGGTTTTACTGAAGAATATCTATAAGTGAAGCTCAAAAACTTCCAGGACCTACTGGAGACAGAAAATTCAAGTCAGGTTATGTTCTCAGTTGCCATTTGGTATTACAGCACCACTGTGGTTATCTGAGCTAAGGCGAGCTCCCTGGACACACCATTGACTGAAGGATGATAATAGTAAAACCATTCAATAATGATAATAGACTTTCACAGGGTGCTTTAGAGTCAAGAGGGATTTTTGTAATCTATGCTTATGAGTTAGTATTTTATTTGTAATAACAACATGCCAGCAGTTATGGATCTTGGACAATAGTTGATAAGGGCTGGGATGAGGGTGCCAGACGTCTCACATATACCCTTCCCTGTGACACTGAGTCATTCTCACTGACACTTTCATCTCCAAAGCGTTTTGACTTAGCAGTGTGCCCCACGAGTAGAAGGAGAGAGACTTTGACGAAGGCTCGGGGAACCTGTGTTCATCCTGGATCTTGTTCTCTGTTTGAAGAACACAAGGCTTCGGCTTTAGGCAGCCCTGGTTTCAAGTCCCAGGTCTGTCGCTTACGACTCATGTGACCCTTAACAAGTTATCTAACTGCTCTGAGCCACTCTTCTCTTCTCTTGAACATGGATAATAATAGTACCTCTCTCGTAAAGTCGTAGTGAAGATAATGAAGTACTTAGCATAGGGTCTGGCTCATACTTAGTACTAATTATTATTATTACTATTATTATTACAGAGAATGGTGTCATTCTCTCGTCTGAACCCAGAGACTAGGACAGAACTCTGCAGCGGCACGTTCTCCTTCTTCCTATGTGAAATCAGCGTGCTCTGGCAGAGTGAACCCGAGCCCTGGGAGAGGTCCCTTTGTTGGGAGGCAGCATTCTCCCTCAGGCAGGACCTGCAGTGAAGCACTCCCCCCAGCTCTAATCACTGGGGCAGATGTCAAGAGTCTTGCTCCTTAGCCCTAGAACTACACTGTCCAATACAGTAGATACAAGCCTCACGAGGATATTAAGCACTTGGAATGTGGCCAGTCCAAATTGAGATGTGCTGGAAGAATAACCTAGTGCAAAAAAAGGAATGTACCAAGACATGGATGGATCTTGAGAGCATTATGCTAAGTGAAATAAGTCAGATGGAGAAAGACAAATACCATATGGTCTCACTTTTATGTGGAATCCAAAACACAAAACAAAACAAAAACCAAGCTGATAGATAGAGATAACAGATTGGTGGTTGCCAGATGTGGGGTTTGGAAGCAGGTAAAATGAGTGAAGGTGGTCAAAAGGTACGAATTTTCAGTTATAAAATAAATAAAACCCGGGGATGTAATGTACAGCACGGTGATTATAGTTAACAATATTGTACTGTATATTTGAGAGTTGCTAGGAGAGTAGATCTTAAAAGTTGTCATCACAAGAAAAAAAAATTCCGTAACTATGTGTGGTGATGGTAACGAGACTTATTGTGGTGAGCACATCACAATATATATACAAATACTGAATCGTTCTGTTGCACGCCTGAAACCATCATAATGTTGTAGGTCAATTATACTTCAATTTAAAAACAAAATGTAAAATATCTTATTAATAAATTTTAGATTGACAATACACTGCAGTGATGATATTTGGGGTATATTAGGTTAAATAAAAAGTTAAAATTAACTTCGCCTGTTTCCTTTAGTTCCTCTGATGTGGCTACTAGAAAACTTGAAATTACATGTGTGGGTCACATTATATTTCTACTGCACAGTTTAGTCTGGAACGTGAGGTCCGTAAAGGCTGAGACTTCTCCACTTTAGTTCCCCACTGTGCCCCAGAATCTAGAATATGCCCTGAATGAACAAGTGAGCCAGTGAGTGTGGGAGGCCTGGAGGAGAGCTTTCAAGAGCTGGAGGTCATGCTTGAGAAGGTAGAGATGGTCCTGTGGCAGTTTAGAGGCAGTCTGGATTTTGCACAGATGAATAAACTGAGGCTGGAAAAAATATTAAAAACGTGTCCAAAAACAGCCAAAATTCAAACCAAGTACATCCCAAACCTAAGCTCTTTTCACTAAAATTCTTAATCTCCCACAGGCAATGCAGAATTGCAGAAAGAAAACTCGATTTGGGATTTTTTTTTTAAAGCATATTACCTTGTAATACCACTAATGTCCTAGATTTGGACAAATCACTTAGCCTCCTTTGGCCTCGGGCTCCTCACCTCCTCATTTATACTATGTAAAACACCAGATTCCACTGATTTTATTTCCCTCTTACAGTATATGCAGAGGGAAATCCCTTCCCAGAAGGTAGTCTCAAAGGCTGAGCCCTAAATATTTCCTCACTCTCCTCTCCACTTTTTGGCTCCAAAAGAGGCTCTTCACATCACCTCAATCAATAATTTGTTTGCTTCAGGCTTCTCTTTGATTACACTTGGTTTTAGATGTTTTTCATCATAAGCCAAACCTTGCAGACTTTTTTCTTGATCTTGTAATGAAATTCCCTCCGAGATATTTAATTCTAGAAATAGCTTCTGCTACACATCTCCTTTAAAGAAAAAGAAGACGTCTAAATCACAAACATCCTGCCATCTTCAACTAAAAATCTCAGAAGGCAAATGGACTTGTCTCCCTCACATCTGCTATTACTATTCTTTTTGCTATCTATCAATGAATTCCCTACAATCTGTTCCAAAAAAAGGAATGTACTTAATATACCACCAGCTCCTGTTATCCATACATACCTGGAAGGGATCCTGATGCTCTGTGAACACTTCCTGTTGCCTTTTACCCTCTTGAAACACTCTTGTGTGTTCTGCTTTGCTTTCACCTGTGGCCTGCTGAGTGAACGCCCCTCCTGACTTGGTCCCAGCCTCCCAACACCAAGCTTTTTGGAAAAGAGCCGGTGCTATTTCTACTTCCAATCCTAGCTCAAGGGCCTCTTGAATTCTAATCTAAGCAAAGAGTATTTTAGAGCCCAAACTGATTCGTCAGAGAAGAAAATCTCACCCACTTTCCCCCAGGGTGAAACGCCAACACTATTTTTGATCGGAAAGGATAAAGAAAGATTTGCCAGAATCAACAGTGCCATTCTAAAGCAAGAAAAGAGCCTCAGTTGAAATTTCATGCAGGATGCAGAGCACACTTAATCACCCACCCATGTCTCAGCCACTTGTTGAATCATTACAGATTTTTAGGCCCTTCTCCAGCCACCCAGCAGAGTGCCTGACTGGCCAGCAGTTACTGGTGCTCGAGGAATGCACACAAGTTTTAAACAAGCAGCAATC
>NW_011888918.1:5683573-5685934 GCF_000151845.1 Pteropus vampyrus
TAAGTGCCCATGAGACTTCACACCAGCAATGGTCCTCTACCGCTGCCTCCTAACTTTGGCCCCACATCTCACTAGAAGATGCCCTTCTCTACCACAATTCATAATGGGCAAGGATGGGTCCTAGGGTTCCTGGAGGTAGGAGGATGCCCAGAATGACCTCCACCAGAATATCCTATCCAGGGGATCCTAAAATAACTCCATGAGGACAACAGCTCCACTCTGACCTGTGCCCAGCATTCTGCAGCATCTCCTTCAACATTAAAACAGTAGCCGCTGACCTAACAGTGTCATTGGGTGGTATCCATGGAAGAAAGTGACCTCCTTCTTTTAAAGACACTGATTCCCAGAAAATGAAATGTGAGAGTTCTATGCCCTTTGTTCATTTCTGGGGTGATAGGTAATGTTAAACCCCCAACCCAGCTGACAGATGAAGACTAAGAATAACCATGGGTCAAGGCTCCCCTGTTTCCTCTTCTCCGTGCATCCGATCTGGGCCCCAAACCCACCCATAGCTCAGTGCATTGCAATCCCTAGATGTTTCTTTCCAGGCAGTATTTAATTGTTTCTCTACCCTTAAACCAATCATACTCAAATGATCTCTCTGCTCCTCGTCCTGAGTTAGCTGTTCAAAATAATGCCTGTAATGTGATTAGTGAGTTCATGTACAAGTACACTCTCACCCCCTCTCAGCTCCTGTTGTGCCAGTCAGAAAGGTCAGGGAGGACTCTGATTTCACGGGCATTGTTAACGAAAGCTTCCCTTGCTTAAGTCTGCAGAAAATAGGGCATGGATATCTGTTTCATTGTGAAGTGTCCCAGAGATGCCTCCACAAGACAACTGACTGCTTATTAAGGAAGTCCAGGTAGCACTGCGCATGGTTCCAGGCTGGTTGCTCTCATTCCAACGCCGTGGGCGAGAATGGTCCCTCTAGAGTTCACCAAAAGCAATGTGACTTCCTTTAGGGATCTGCAGAAGGGATTTACTTCCAAGACATGGGCAGATCCACCCAACCGTGTCAGTAATATCACCCAGACTTCTGGGGCTGGGAAACAAATGGCTTTGCTCACACACTCATGAAGCCACCACTGTAAGGTAGGACCACTGGTGTTGGGGAGAGGTGGAGAGCAGAGAGGATTCAGCGACCAGATGCCAAGTGCTCAGACATGTGACCCAGGCCAGGCAGACAGGCTTCCCTAAAACCTGTCAATGTCATGTCACTCCTCCTCTGGACTCTTCGGTGGCTCCCATGCTTGTGGAATGAATTGCAAACTCACTCTCTGGGCTTCCTTGGACTTTTGTGATCTAAAGGGTGCAGCAAACACTAGTCCCTGGAATATGCCAGGACGGAATGGAGAGGAAGGCATCTTTCCTAGGAATGGGAATCACCCACCACCAGATTTTCTGGTGGGCTCCACAGAATTACCTCTCACTCTTCTCAGAAAGCCATTCTCTCTTCTAGTTGTTCTGCCTCCCATCTTCCTCCAGCCATGCCTTCTCTCGGTTAGTCATTTTGCTTCCATATCTGAAAAACTCCTATATTCCTCTGATCTCACCAAATTTTATCCACCCTTTAGGCAGTGTATTAGTTTCCTGGGGCTGCCATAATGAATTATCAAAAACTAGGTGTCTTAGAACAACAGAGATGTATTCTTTCACAGTTCTCAAGGCAAAAAGTCCTAAAATCAGGATGTCCACAGGGCCATGCTCCCTCTGAAGGCTCTAGGGGACAAATTACTCCTTACTTCTTCCAGCTTCTGATATCTCCAGGTTTTCTTTGGTTTGTGGCTCCAGAACTCCAATCTCTGGTTCTGTTTTCACACGGCATTCTCTCTGTGTGTCTCTCTTCTGTGAGCCTCTTAAACAAACACTTATTGAATTTAGGATCCACTTGGATAATCTAAGATGCTCTCATCTGGAGATGTGTAACTGACTTACATCTGCAAAGACCCTTTTTCTGAGGGGTCACATTCATAGGTTCTGGCAGTTAGGACTGGACCTATCTTCTCCCTACTCACTTCACTACAGGCAGTGATTCTCAACCTCACAGAGCATTAGAATCATCGGGGGAGATTTTTTGACTCCAGATGCCTGGGCCTCATTCCAGAGATTCTGTTTCAAAGGATTCTGGGCGGGGTCAAGGTGTGAGGTGGGTGTGTGAGTATGTGTGCGCACGCGCATGCACGCGCGTGTATATTTGAATTTCCCAGTTTCTAAAGTACAACGTTAAGAGAACTACTATTTTATGTCTTGAGGATTCAAAATATTTCATCCTAGCAGACATTATAGGTGATACAAATTTTCACTGGTTGCTTTCTCCTCTAGGATTATTTTCAAGTCGGTCACAAATCACACTGTTACCCA
>NW_011888918.1:5687569-5689563 GCF_000151845.1 Pteropus vampyrus
TGGGCCTAACAGCGTAGGTGAACTGTATATTTTGTTCCTCTTCTTGTCACTAAGTTCCCTGAGGACAAGAAGATAATGGGATACTTTCCTTGTATGGTCCACACAGCTGCCAGCACAGATAAATACATATGGCTATAGCCCTAGAAGTGCCTGCTGTCTACTCCAATGGGACTCTGAAATCTCCTTTTTAAACAGAGAAAGTCAAGTTTCCATTACTCATCCAAAGACACACAAGCTACAGATCCCCAACAGTCACTTGGACTGAGTTTCAACACCTTTGTTTTATATAATTTTACCACTAGTATCAGCTGCACCAAAGACCACAGTATTTGAATAAAGAGTAACTGGCTCTCTCCCCACTCCCTCTGTCTGCGGGCTGCTATGGCTAGTGTCACACTCAGAGAAAACGTAAATAAAAAGCAAACTGCCCAGTTGTTCTAAGATAACCACAGAGATGAAACATGCTGTGAATGCTAACTTGGGGGAGAAGAAAGATAAAAAGCAACAATAAGAAGCTTCCCTGTGACAAGAAGCCCCCGCCTATAAACTCTTCTGTTGAGGTGTGATTTCAAAAGTCGAATATGGTGACCTGTGAACTGTGCCCTCTTAATTCTCTCCCTGCAACAGTCTCCCCATCCCCCACTCTGACTCAGCCGGCTGGGTCTTTCACTGGAGAACAGGGGCTTGCCCTCCAGTGAGATGTTAACTCTCAAGGTAAGTGCCCCATATGGAGGCAGCCCAGCTCAGCAGTTAAACCGATGACTAGGAATGAGAGAAGCTGAGATGGGGAGCAGCAAAGGGGAAAGGAGGTTTCCTTCAGCCCACCTTTCCACTCTGACTGAGCCCAGCCATTACCACCTTCACCCCGAGCTGTGGGCAGAAAGATGGCTCAACACCTTAGCTCACAGCCTCCACTTCCGGTCCTCACTTCCTTCTTTCGTCAAGCAATGATGAAGACCCAAGACAACCGGAAACCACCCACTTTGTTACCCCACAGTGAATTTATTTCTTTTGTCACATTCAGGACCCAACCTGACACATCCATGCCACTCCAATGCCACGTTCACCAGGTGGCACTGCAGCTTTCTGTTGACATGTCATAACTAGGCTCCCAGGACCAGGTATGGCCCATGCATCTTATTTCTTCCACCTGACACAGTGCTTTGCATTCAGAAGGTGCTCCATAAATGTTTGGGCACTGAAAGAGCAAAGGGGGCAATGGAGCCAATTTTACTCTATACAATGTGACAGACCATAAAGGATAAACCATCGCCTTTGTTGAGAGAGCAAAAATTCATTCTCATTATATGCCTTCTCTGAAGCATGTCACCTTTCACCTATTATCAGAGATATTCTCTTATCTTTGTCATGACTATCATTACCATGTGACCACTGACAACAAACTGAAAGGTTCGAAGTATAATTGTCAGGCACACCGTATTCAAAAAAGACTTTGGAGACAGCATAATATATTGACTAAAACGTCAGGTTCTAGAACTAGAAGTTCTTGGTTTCAGATACTAGTTCTGCCATGTATGAGTTATGATCTTGGCAAGCAACTTCACTCTGTTACTGTTTCCTTGTCTATAAAATGGGATTAGGAATATCACATCCTCGTGGGGTTTTGGTAAGATAATACATGTAATAGAAAATTACATTTGACTGCCTTGTTCATTTTTACTGCTGGTCTCCAAGAGGCTCCCCAGGGAGTGCTAAAGCAACCAGCAAGCAGAGTTTCTTCCTTTCTACTCTGAGATGAGAGAAGGGCATGGACATAACAAAGCAGGGCTACATACTCAAATGCCCAGACAAGTAACATGGATGAGACAACTCATCACATGCAAATGTAGCAGAATCACATCCACAAAAAAATCTGCCTTCTCCTTTTCTTCTTGAAAAAGACAGCCTGCTTGGTTTTCATTTTCTACTCTGAAGAGCATGTGTATAAGAGCGATATCCCATTCTTTCCAAATCTGCTATAAGAAAAATGCTCA
>NW_011888918.1:5690358-5698366 GCF_000151845.1 Pteropus vampyrus
AGTTAAGGCTGCCTGGAACTCAGTCTGTTTGTTTCCAGCTGTTGAGGCCTCTCCCTGACTTGTCCTGAAAAAAGGGGGAGCGGTAAAAGCGTGGAGTTCCCGCACTGGAGCACAGTATCATGGTGTGTTCACCTGGGCTCCAGCTCAAGCAAACTTGCCCAGAGAATGCCTAGAGGATAGAGGACACATGCTCCTGTACTCTTTTCCCTGTCTCTCCCAGTCAGCACCAAGAGACACTGATAATATCTACCCCTAGCCTGTGTATGTTCTGCAAATGAGCTCACTCAGTGTTCTGGGTTGAATAGTGATCTCTAAATAAAGATGCATTGAAGTCCTAACTCCCAATAACTCAAAATGTGATCTTATTTAGAAATAAGGTCATTGTCAATGTCATTAGTGAAGACGAGGTTGTGCTGGAGTAGGGTGGGCCCCTGGTCCAATATGACTGGAGTCCCCGAAAGGAGATAGTCATGTGAAGATAATGCCATGTGACAATGAAGGCAGAGTTTGATTTACAAGGCTGCAAGTCAAGAAACACTGAAGATTGCCAGCAAACCACCAAGAGTTCGGAAGAGATAGGAAAGGATTCCCTTACAGGTTAGAGAGGGAGCAAGAGCCCTGACGACACCTTGACTTTAGACTTCTATCCCCCGGAATTGTGAGACAATAAATTTCTGTTGTTTCAAATCACTCTGTTTTGTACTTTGTTATGGTAACCCTAGGAAATGAATACACTCAAGCCAGCTCAAGTGACAAAGGTATTTGATGCTATTCTGTCTCAGTGCCTGCTCAATAGATACTGATGACAACTCCACCCAAATGAATGAAAATTCTAGACCCTTGACTAATCAAGTTTTATTATACTGGTAGGCAGTGAAAAATCAACCAGTAAATAATTACTGAGTACTGACCTTGTGAAGAATATAAGAGAAATAAAATATTCTAGTAGTGCCCACAACGAGTTGACAATCTGATGGAAGATTTAAGACAGACACATAAAATACAACAACACATTTCATAATGACCAAATAAGTGTTACTTTACTCCCCAGTGGATGCCACAGAAGTCACTGGTAACTAAATCCCACTGTACTGCCCTAGATTCAGTCTTCTACTGTATTTCATTTTAGCTGATCCTGATATATGTGTCTGGAAGAACTGGGCATACTTTCCAATGTCAGGCTAATAAACAATTTCTAGAAGCTTTTACCACTGCTCCTGGCATGGAACCAAACTTCTTGCCTACTGTGGTTATCCACTGCCATCCATGGTCATTATCTGCTACCCTTGGTGGAAGATTCTCTCAACAGTTTCTTAACAGCTTTCTTTTTCTATTCAGAGAGGTGGACCCTGGAGGGAAGATACATCTATTCTGCAGCATTCCATGAATCTGACATGCAGAAAACAAAAGATCCAGTGGTTTGGGAATTCACTTTGGTAAGTTGATTAACAGTTTTTAAGAGCGCTACAGGAAATCAGAGACTCCTACAGAGATACTATTTCCTGTTCCATCATTCAGAACATTTGCTGATTTGACCCAGCCCTCTTGCAGGTTGTGGCTCCCACTATACCCTGCCTCTAGGAACCTCTGGTTTTTACCATAAGCAAGCCTCCTGTCCAGTTACACATGTGGGGATAGGGGAGGCAGCAGACCTTGAATGAACCTTCCTAGAGCTCCCTCTGAATTCCAAATCTCTGGAGTCTGGCTTGCCCAGGGATCCTCTTGCAGCTCTCACCTTAAGATGAGACGCGGCCGTGCTGAGTGCCAGATGGAGCCCCAGGCTGAGTTCATGAGGAACAGTACAAGTTGCTGCTGCCCCACCCTCAACAAGCAATCTGATGACCTGATTAGGCTCCAGGCCAGTCTCCTGAAGGGCAGCTGTGGTCAGGGCTGGACCTGCAGGTGGGACAGACAGAGGAAAAGTCTTCTCACTTGAGTTCAAGTAATTCGTTATAGATTTTCAGGGTAGAAAAGACCCTTAAGGTCACTTAATTTTCATCCTGTGACTTCTCCAATACACTTCATAGATTTGTTCTTTAGATGAGAACTCTCTACCACATGCCAGGCTTTGTGCTCTGTGTCAGGGATACAGGGATATCTACCACAGTCCTTTCCCCAGACTGGACACATTTTACCATATTTTTAATACAGGAATCAATCCCACAATATTTTCCAGTTATTTAATTAAGAAACATTGCGGAGTCCCTATGATGTACCAGATACCACGTAAAAATGAAGCCTTGAAGAGTGCACTGTGGGTGAGAGACCACTCCTGGTAAGGAGGTAAGTGCCATGTGGCAAATGCCATGACAAAAATGTGGACACTGGTGTGTGTGAGCACAGGGAGAGAGAGGAAGACCTGGGGGTGAGGTATTGCAAAAGCGCCTCGAAAAGAAACTGATTCTTGAAGAAAAGTAGAAAACTGTGAGCAGAAAAGAGTGAGGGAGGCAGACATTCACCACCAAGGACAGAAATAATAATATAAATGGTAATAAACGATGCTAGCAACTAACATTTTCTGACCACTTACAGTGAAGTGAGCACTGTTTTTAATGCTTTCCGCGTATTGACTAATTTAAGCCTCCCCTAAGCTTATGAGGTATATTAGCCCATTTTGTTGGAAAGCAAACTGAGGCATGGAGAGGTTAAGTGGTACAGGAAGTGAGTGGCAGTGGCAGGATTTGAACCCGGGCAGCAGTGCTCCTGGGCTCATACTCTTTATCACAGTAGTCGCCGACTGGTGGTTCGCTCATAACGGTCCTCCCCTGGGAACCTGCTACAAAACCAGATTTGGGTCTCATTCTGACTCACTAAATCAGAACCTCTGGGGTTAAGTTATAGCATTTTGTGTTTTAACAAGCCTTCCAAGTGATTCTGGTGCCCGCTTACATTTGAGAAGCCCTGCTATAAACTTTTAATGAGAAGGGACGGCATATTCAGAGGAATACGAATGGTGGGGAAAAGTCAGCGAGAAAGATAGGGTAGATTGTAAAGAACCTTGCATATCATAGAAGGAGAAGAGGCTTTGTTGTACAGGCTTTCGGAGGGAAGGTGGAAGTGAAGCAGAATGAAGGTGGAAGTGGCATGATTAAGCTCTGGTCTTTGGGATGGGAACTCTGGCACTAATGCTAGGAATGGACCAAAGGGGGAAGAGGCCAGTTGGAGGGAACCCAGCCAAGAGGTGGGGCCATGGTTCAGACGAGCAACGGCAGGGGCTGCACTGAGGTGGTGGCAGTACAGAGAAAGAAGGAATGAGAACAGATTCAAGACAGAGTGTGATAACAGTTGGACATGGGCTAAAGAGCTGGCAGAGGTTTCCAGGACGATTTCATGGCTTCCAACTTCAGAAGTTGAGTCAGCAGTGAAACCGTTTAGCCAGACTGACAATGCTGGTGGAGAAACAAGATTGAGAAGATTGGCTCCATTTGAGAAATGTAAAGATTGAGGTATCTGTGGGACGTAGGTTGAAAATATTTAGAATGCCCAGAGAAAGAAGGACCTGGTGCTCAGAGGTGGGGTCAGGGCTGGGCATATAGGTTTGGGTTCACCAGCATAAGTGTGATGGTTGAAGCCATAGATAAAGTTAAGACTGTTCACAAACTGTGTAGGAAGAAAAGAATGAAGGCTGGAATTATGCAGGATGCTAACATTTAAGGGGCGGCTGGAGCAAGAGAGCAAAGGTGGCTCAGAAACAGAGCTTAGAGAGATGAAAACAAAAGAAAAAATATCTCAAAATCAAAGAATGAGGAAGGCTGGAGAATGAAAGAAATAGAGGGTTGACACTGGTTTCAAACGTAGAAGACTGAAAAGAAACACTGGTTTTAGCAATGAAGAGATCACAGGTGAATTCGGCAAGAGCAGTCCCAGTGAAGGGATGGGGACAGAAGCCAGATTCATTCATAGATTTGTTTTTCAGATGAGAACTATCCACCACATGCCAGACTTCGTGCTTTGTATCGGGAATATAGTGACGAGCAGGGCATACATGAAGCAGCTCTTACCAGGCAGTGGGGAAGACATGTAATAAACAGAAACTACAAAAATAATTATGGGATCACAACTGAGGTAAGTGGTCTGATGAAGACGTGAAGACATACAGAATGCTTGTGATTGGGAGCATAGAGCAACAAGACAAATGTAGATAGAAGATGAGGGAAAGGAAGGTACCTTTCAGTTGGGTCCCACAAGATGACTAGGAGTGAATAAAGGAAAGGGGATGGAAAATGTTCTAGGGAGAAAAAAGGCAGGTACAAACACCTGCAGAGAGAAAGAGCGTTCATATGTTCAAGAAATGGAAGGAAACCAAGGGGGTAGAACAGTTTTAACATGGCAAGGAGTGGCTGGGAGTAAAGTTTAAAAACAAAGCTTTGCGGGCCAGGTTAGGGATCTGGGACTTCATCGAAGTAGTCATAGAAAATCACTGAAGTAAAACCTAAAAGTTAGGAAGAGACATGATCTAATTTGCATTTTTTTTAGATGACTTTGGTTGCTTGTGAAGAATGAATTTAGGTGGGGAAGGTGATGAATAGGGAGTAGATACATTGAGATCAGTTAGGAAATTATTACAGTCCAGGCAAGAGATGCTGGTGTCCTGGACCAGGGTGGCAGCAAGTGAGTAGGTATGGATGAGCAGATTCTAGAGCTGTTTAGAAGGTGTGCTCAAGAGACTGAGGGATTGGATGTGGTAAATGGGGAGAAGGAGAGTGAAGTCATCTTGGACTCTGTAGTCCCTCTTCATATATTCTGAATACTCACAGAGGACTACTGGGATGGAAGACTACATACCCCTGAATTCTAAGTGGAGATAAGGCCGAGCCCTAGTGGCTCTGGTAGGGCTCACACTAGCAACTGGGGAACAAGTCTTCCAAGACTTCTTCTCCTAAAGGGCCTCTAATCCCTTAGAGATAAAATGATTCCTTTGAACAGGAAGTCTCCTGAAAATCTCCTCCTCTTGTTTTGTCATGCTATTTCTGATGTCATATCCTCTGGGAGTGGGTGCCTAGTAGATTAAGTCTACATGGCTCTGCCACTCTGTCTGGACAAGCCACACTATGAATGGCTTCTCATTAAAGAATCTCATGCACTGTTCAGGGCATTCATAAAATGCATTCGGTACAATAGGGACAATTCTAGGTCCCAAATTTGATTAGTTTTCTTTCTCATCCTTTTATCAATTTTAAATAAATATGCTAGATTTTGATTTCCAGTAGTACGGTAAATTAAGTTCTTAGGTTGATCTGCCCACTGAAAACAACTTGAAAATCTTGAAAAAAATGTGTATATATATATATACATATATATATATATACACACACACACACACACACACACACACACATTTCTGATGTCATATCAGAAATGTATATATATATACATTTATATATACATGCGTGCGCATGCACGCGCGCGCACACACACACACACACACACACATATATATAAAACAATATTTCTAAAAGCATTGATGATCTGGCAAGAAAGGAAGGATTCGCTGTCCAGGGCCTTCTTCAGATAATGGAATATGCAGGTTCTGGCTATAATAATAGTCAGTTTTATTCACATAATAATGACTATAATGTAATTAATGAAGTTAAAGACAAGCTTGCAATATGTGCAGGGAACAAAAAAATCATGAAGAATAACCAAGATGATTTGAAAAAATGGACTGAAGAGAATTTTTAGAAATAAAAATTAAGTAACTGAAATTACATACAGTAGACAGATTTAATAGCATATTAGATACAGTCTGAAAGAGAAGTAGTGAACTGGAAGCTAGGTCAAAATAAGTTAACCAAAATGCAGCACAGGAAGACAAAGGAAGACTCAGAAAAATATGAAAGAGGCTTAATGAGATATGAAAAATAGCGGCTAACATGTCTATTTGGAATCCCAGAAGGATAAGAGAGAGAACATTTGAACAAATAATGGCTAAAAATTTTCCAAAAGTGAGGAAAGATATCAACACACACATTCAAACATGCCAATGAGTCCAATAAGAATAAATAGAAAATCCGCCACCAGTTACAGGTCAGTGAGACCACAGAACACCAAAGATGAAGAAAGTAACTTAAAAGCAGCCAGAGAGAAAAGACAAGTTACCTTTCAGTGATTACAAGCCAGAAGATGGGAACAGAATACCTTCAACGTGCTAAAAGAAAGTAACTGTCATCTGAGAATTCTATACTTAAAGGAAATACTCTTTCAGAATAAGGAGATTTAAGACATTATCTGATGAACAAAACTGAGAGTTTGAAACAAGTAGACCCTCATCAAAGGATATTTTTAAAAGATGCATTTCGGATAGGAGGAAAGAGATTCTGGATGGAAGATCTGAGATTAAAGAAGGAATGAAGAACAAAGGAAATGAAAATGAATTTTCTCAGTCTGTTGTTGAGGAAATAACAGAGGTTTGGAGTCAGACCTGTTTATATTCATATCTTGCTGTGGTTTCTTGCTATCTGGAATACTCGAATCATGTTACTTAATCTCTCAGAATTTTGATATCCTTATCTTAAAAATTCATATAATAATGCCACTTATGCAAGGTTTCTGTGAGGAATACATGAGCAAACACATATAAATGCTTTCAACACAGACTCTGCATCTAGAAGGCATAGAAGAAATATGACTCTTATCTCTTCAAAAATTAACAAATAAACAAGTAAATAAGATACTGATAGCAACAAAGAATGACCCCCTCTACTTCAAGTGTAAGATAAAATTCTGGCCCTTTCTTATATTTTGTAAATCTACACTACAGGGCTGAACTTTAGAGGTTGTTTTCTTTCTGTCTTTTCAGTATCAAGCCTAAGATCTTCCAAACAAAACATTTATGATTTATCAAACAAACAAACAAACAAACAAACACTGCATATGTATTCACAAGCCCCAGGGCTATATCCTGGATTCTAGTTTAACTGACAATTTTAAAATAATTTGTGTTCACAGTTTTATAAATACACGTTGGCCCATCCACAGGGCAAAATGGCCTATCCTGCCCAAGCCCCTCTCTAGGGCTCTCCTGCCAACTAGGAGATAGCAGCAGTTAAATGATCCCCCTGCTGCAGCTTCTGCACCCTAATATCAGTGCTGAGACACCCTTCCCAGCTCCATCCTTGACTACGCTGTTTCATTAAGGACAAAGAAGCCAAAGCAATATGAAGCTGCTAAAAAAAGTTAGCTTAGTCTCCTTTAAGTTCTCTGACTAATTTTCATTTGGCAACAATTTGGTGGGTGAAGGGGTGGGAGGACAGATAAACCCAGAACCAATCTCTCCTGGACAGTGTCAAAGAAACAAATAGCGCTACTCCTGAAGTTCTAAGACCTGGGCTGGCATCCTTACTCTGACACTTGTTACCTATGTCTTCTTCCCCTCGAAGGCAATGGTTGTATTATGTTTGTAGAAAATTTTACAATTAACCAAGTGTTTTCAATTACAATTTCATTTAATATGCACTGTTGGGTTACAATACGCAGCATACTAGTCACATATTTGCACCGCTGTAAAGATGAAAAAGCGGAGTCTGGGACAGCTGTGTAAACTGCAAAGAGCTTTGTCAGTGTGAAGGATCATCACCAGGTACAACTGACCTTTGAACAACCTAGGGGTTAGGGGTGCCCACCACCCGTGCGGTTGAAAATCCATGCATGCATAGATTTCCAGACTAGGTGTTGACCCTGGGTCAATAGGGTTTGAAGTGCACGGGTCAGTTGAAAATTCCGTGTGTCGGTGGGCCTGCACAGTTAAACCCGTGTTGTTCAAGGATCAACTGTACAACTCGCCATCAGGAGTGGAGTCTCTGCAGTCCAAGAGCCTGCATTTGAATTCAGTTCTACACTTATTGGTTTTGTGACCCTGAGCAAGTTGCTTAGCTTCCAAGTTCCTCACCTCTACATTAAATTAAGTATAATAACAGTCCCATCTCGTAGCTCAGGGAAGTACTCAGTGAATGAGGGTTGACTTGAATGTACAGCAAGTCAAGCTGAGGGGTGTCTGACCACACATGTG
>NW_011888918.1:5698416-5700630 GCF_000151845.1 Pteropus vampyrus
CTAAAAAAAGTTAGCTTAGTCTCCTTTAAGTTCTCTGACTAATTTTCATTTGGCAACAATTTGGTGGGTGAAGGGGTGGGAGGACAGATAAACCCAGAACCAATCTCTCCTGGACAGTGTCAAAGAAACAAATAGCGCTACTCCTGAAGTTCTAAGACCTGGGCTGGCATCCTTACTCTGACACTTGTTACCTATGTCTTCTTCCCCTCGAAGGCAATGGTTGTATTATGTTTGTAGAAAATTTTACAATTAACCAAGTGTTTTCAATTACAATTTCATTTAATATGCACTGTTGGGTTACAATACGCAGCATACTAGTCACATATTTGCACCGCTGTAAAGATGAAAAAGCGGAGTCTGGGACAGCTGTGTAAACTGCAAAGAGCTTTGTCAGTGTGAAGGATCATCACCAGGTACAACTGACCTTTGAACAACCTAGGGGTTAGGGGTGCCCACCACCCGTGCGGTTGAAAATCCATGCATGCATAGATTTCCAGACTAGGTGTTGACCCTGGGTCAATAGGGTTTGAAGTGCACGGGTCAGTTGAAAATTCCGTGTGTCGGTGGGCCTGCACAGTTAAACCCGTGTTGTTCAAGGATCAACTGTACAACTCGCCATCGGGAGTGGAGTCTCTGCAGTCCAAGAGCCTGCATTTGAATTCAGTTCTACACTTATTGGTTTTGTGACCCTGAGCAAGTTGCTTAGCTTCCAAGTTCCTCACCTCTACATTAAATTAAGTATAATAACAGTCCCATCTCGTAGCTCAGGGAAGTACTCAGTGAATGAGGGTTGACTTGAATGTACAGCAAGTCAAGCTGAGGGGTGTCTGACCACACATGTGCGTACTCACTGACACCCATCACCCTCCAGCCTTTCTTATCCATGGTTACCTCCATTCTCCACACCCTTGAGCAAATATCTGCAAAGGGTGGGAAGAAGCTCTGGATATTAGGACATACTGTGGATTGTTTCTTAAAGACACCAAAGCCTCAGATTCCCACTAGCTTTGCGGGTATCTCTATGTTGTTTTAAATGGAGGCAGGGCCCTGGCTCCCTGGGGCCCCAGTCAGCCCACACCCTTCCCACTTCCACCTGAGAGTCTTGCTTGGCAGGCTGCATAGCTCTGAACTACCAGCTGCTGGCTGAGCCTCAGTCTCGCTGTGCAGCTCACCTTACTGGTTAAAGGAATTAAGGCCTGAGCCAACACTCCATTGACCTATTATAATGACCTGTGAAGCGAATGGTTAATTTAACCCAATCCAATGAATGGATGGAAATTACTTGGCTGCAAAAAATTTAAGCTGCCCTATTTAAAAGGCTTTATCTTGGTAAAGTACTTTCACATTGTCACTGTTTCATTCTATCATTATGACACACCTAAGAGCTATGCAGGGCAGCTATTTTATCGATAAGGCAGCTGAGGCCCACAGTGAGCAAGTGAAGAGGCTCTTCTTGCCAGAGCCTGCTGCCAAGCACAACTGCCTGCCCGAGTTTTCTAGGACTGTGCTCCTGCTCTTGGGCCGGGTCCTAGGAGAACTGCATTCTATGAGGCCCACAGCAGGACTTCCATCAGGTTGGCATTTACATTCAGAAGGTGCAAGGCAGGAGAATATGAGGCATGGCTTAGTCTCTCACTTTGTGTCTTAGCCCAGAACAAGAAAACACACACTCAGAAGCACTAATTAGACCCCAATCAGTTTGGAGTTCACAGGCTGCCATCAGCAGCAGAGTGGACACATGTGTTCTCTGAATGAGGGCAAGATAATCAGCCATGACCATCACTGTGCTATTAACATCTCTTTCTAAAGGGCCTCTGGAGACTTTGCAGGGGGTAGATAGCATGACACAGCTGCAGGGTGAGTGAACAAGCCAGGAACCCAGGCAGGCAGGGCCAGAGAGGACAGGACTAACCACTGTTACCAGGCCTCAGACGTGGTAATCTGTGAAAAGCTGCCTCTGGCCCTATAACCAGGGCTAAAAAGAAATCAGGCAGCAGACATGAAAGAATTCAGTAGTGAGCCTACTGTTAAAAAGAGTTATCACCTGGGTTTCCCCTCTCGGTCTATTTTGGTAAGCTTTCCTGGTGAATAACTTTGTATGAAGAGGGTGAATCTCCAAGGGTGACCCTGCCTGCTTCCTTCTACTCCACAGCCCCACAGCACCTTCCACAGGGATCTAAACACCATCTCCATCCTAACTGAGCATGGACCATC
>NW_011888918.1:5700680-5703330 GCF_000151845.1 Pteropus vampyrus
GAAAACACACACTCAGAAGCACTAATTAGACCCCAATCAGTTTGGAGTTCACAGGCTGCCATCAGCAGCAGAGTGGACACATGTGTTCTCTGAATGAGGGCAAGATAATCAGCCATGACCATCACTGTGCTATTAACATCTCTTTCTAAAGGGCCTCTGGAGACTTTGCAGGGGGTAGATAGCATGACACAGCTGCAGGGTGAGTGAACAAGCCAGGAACCCAGGCAGGCAGGGCCAGAGAGGACAGGACTAACCACTGTTACCAGGCCTCAGACGTGGTAATCTGTGAAAAGCTGCCTCTGGCCCTATAACCAGGGCTAAAAAGAAATCAGGCAGCAGACATGAAAGAATTCAGTAGTGAGCCTACTGTTAAAAAGAGTTATCACCTGGGTTTCCCCTCTCGGTCTATTTTGGTAAGCTTTCCTGGTGAATAACTTTGTATGAAGAGGGTGAATCTCCAAGGGTGACCCTGCCTGCTTCCTTCTACTCCACAGCCCCACAGCACCTTCCACAGGGATCTAAACACCATCTCCATCCTAACTGAGCATGGACCATCAAACCCATGTCCATGCAGATTCTAGAGACCTACCAGAGTAGACACTCATGTGCCTGGGCAGGGTCGGCTGTGCTTGATTCGAGAAGATGTCCTTGTCTACTTGGAGGAGGAAGATCAGAGAATCCAGAATCGCCTCCTGGCTCCTCACATTTTTAAAATGGTAAACTGTTGGTGAAGGCCAGCACTGGAGGATGTAAACCTTAGAAATACTGGTAGGGTTGAGGCACGTCTTACAGCCTGGGTAGAACTTCATTGGTTCAACTTCCATGCAGACTGGTTCTCAGACACTGTTAAAAGGGACTTAAGGACCCTCATGGAACACCCTCCCAGGACTCCCTGCCAGCACCTGTCAGCTGAATTCTACTATCCTCAAGGGTCCAGCTCAGTTCTCACCTACCTAGTTAAGACGTCTCCAAAACCTGTTTCTTTCTAAAGCACATACCATCTGTCCTGCTCCCTTGGCAATAGTCACGTATGTGTCAAAGGAAGTATTACAGCCTTCGTTTTTTTTTCTCCCAGAACAATGCACTGCACACAATAGGTGCTCAATAAGTATCTGTTGATCCATTTTGTTTTTTGAGGTTTTTTTTGTTTCTTGGCATTAACGTTCAATAAATCAGCATTGATTTAACCCTAAAGTATCAGAAAATTCAGATACGGTATGTGGTATAATGTGATTGCTATTCAGTACAAATTAGAGCTTCTATTCTATTTCTAACTCCAGTAAATGGGGCTTGGTTTTAAAAAAAAATTTTTTTGTTTGCAATGTGTGATTACATAATGGAGGCCTAGTAATTTTTTTCATTAACATTCATTTCACTTAGCAGTTCCTTTTTGTATCTTTGTTTCTAATTCAAGCTGTGGTTAAATGCATTGAAATTGCATTCCTTAAAAAAGAAGTTCTATAGCAGATTTTTTTTTTAATTGAAGTACAATTGGCCCTACCCTTATATTTCTGAATGGCCTAATTTGGAGTTAGGGGATTCTGCTCACTTTTCACAGGTGTGTTAACAGAATTCTGTCATCAAGCAGACCCCACGAACCAAGGACTCCGCCCTTTGTAGGGAGCTAGTCTGGTGGACAGGGATCAACAGCATGGGTGTCCATGATGTACGTGTTTACGCCAGAAGTGGTTTAAATTCAGAACTCGAACAATTTATTTAACTTCTCTGAGCCTCAGTTTCCCTGTCTGTAAAATGGGGGTGCTAAGTCCTAAATTAGCAGCCTAGCACATGCTGGTACTAAATAAATTACGAATGGGGCCCATGTGAAAGTCTGCAGGGTGCGTTGCTGCTTCTCTAACTGGCTTCATTTCCAGAGTTAAAGCCACACCTACAGAAGCCAGAACCCCAAACCCAAACAAAGATGAACCCCAAAAATCTGAGTATAGGATGCACAGAAGGAGCTAGTACAGTCCACAGAGAGGGTCATGACGAGCAATAAGAAATGTGCCAGAGACACACTGCAGAAGATAAAAATGCTGGAAAGAATGCCTGCTGGAGAAATAGGAGATACACTTAGCCATTATTTGCAGCCAGGATAATCACGCCCTAGGAATACTCTACCTTGTCAAGTAAATGCAGAGTCAAGCTACAGCAGGACACCAAGAGGGGACAGAAAAGCAAAACTGATCACGATCAAGAACAAGAACTGACATTGTGACCAAGCCCCTGCTGGCCCAAGAAGACTTGCCATCTCTCTGCCTGGGGTGGTCAAGGCTAAACTCGCACTTTTATAGTATATGTGTAATTGGTTGAAAAGCTTAATTTAGTTGATTTGTAAATTCCATTAGTGGTTTATCTATGTATGTAATTAAGCTATTTTCAAGCAAATTCTCTTTTGGCTAAAGGCTCCGGTTAAGAAGCCTAATGAAAGAGGGTTCATAGAACACATACCCAAATCCATGCAGATTCTAGAAACCTTCTAGAGTAGACACCAATGTGTGAGGCATGGCTGGTTGTACTTGGTTCTGTACAATGACATTCCCGTCTGGATGAGAGAAAGGATCAGAGTCCAGAATCAAATCCGGGCTCTGAAATTACTATGCCCTTAGGTATGTTACATTTCTGATGCTGCTTCCTCATCGGGAAAAAG
>NW_011888918.1:5703380-5724673 GCF_000151845.1 Pteropus vampyrus
TTTAAAAAAAAATTTTTTTGTTTGCAATGTGTGATTACATAATGGAGGCCTAGTAATTTTTTTCATTAACATTCATTTCACTTAGCAGTTCCTTTTTGTATCTTTGTTTCTAATTCAAGCTGTGGTTAAATGCATTGAAATTGCATTCCTTAAAAAAGAAGTTCTATAGCAGATTTTTTTTTTAATTGAAGTACAATTGGCCCTACCCTTATATTTCTGAATGGCCTAATTTGGAGTTAGGGGATTCTGCTCACTTTTCACAGGTGTGTTAACAGAATTCTGTCATCAAGCAGACCCCACGAACCAAGGACTCAGCCCTTTGTAGGGAGCTAGTCTGGTGGACAGGGATCAACAGCATGGGTGTCCATGATGTACGTGTTTACGCCAGAAGTGGTTTAAATTCAGAACTCGAACAATTTATTTAACTTCTCTGAGCCTCAGTTTCCCTGTCTGTAAAATGGGGGTGCTAAGTCCTAAATTAGCAGCCTAGCACATGCTGGTACTAAATAAATTACGAATGGGGCCCATGTGAAAGTCTGCAGGGTGCGTTGCTGCTTCTCTAACTGGCTTCATTTCCAGAGTTAAAGCCACACCTACAGAAGCCAGAACCCCAAACCCAAACAAAGATGAACCCCAAAAATCTGAGTATAGGATGCACAGAAGGAGCTAGTACAGTCCACAGAGAGGGTCATGACGAGCAATAAGAAATGTGCCAGAGACACACTGCAGAAGATAAAAATGCTGGAAAGAATGCCTGCTGGAGAAATAGGAGATACACTTAGCCATTATTTGCAGCCAGGATAATCACGCCCTAGGAATACTCTACCTTGTCAAGTAAATGCAGAGTCAAGCTACAGCAGGACACCAAGAGGGGACAGAAAAGCAAAACTGATCACGATCAAGAACAAGAACTGACATTGTGACCAAGCCCCTGCTGGCCCAAGAAGACTTGCCATCTCTCTGCCTGGGGTGGTCAAGGCTAAACTCGCACTTTTATAGTATATGTGTAATTGGTTGAAAAGCTTAATTTAGTTGATTTGTAAATTCCATTAGTGGTTTATCTATGTATGTAATTAAGCTATTTTCAAGCAAATTCTCTTTTGGCTAAAGGCTCCGGTTAAGAAGCCTAATGAAAGAGGGTTCATAGAACACATACCCAAATCCATGCAGATTCTAGAAACCTTCTAGAGTAGACACCAATGTGTGAGGCATGGCTGGTTGTACTTGGTTCTGTACAATGACATTCCCGTCTGGATGAGAGAAAGGATCAGAGTCCAGAATCAAATCCGGGCTCTGAAATTACTATGCCCTTAGGTATGTTACATTTCTGATGCTGCTTCCTCATCGGGAAAAAGGAGATGATAATAACCACCTTATAGTATCACTGGGAGAAATGTACGAGGTGCTATAAAAGGTGCTTAGTGCATAACCCAGCCCCGCAAAAGGGGCAGACTCACAGAAGCTCCTCTGGCTGAAGCAGAGAATTAAAAACCGGAAAGTAACAAGAAACAGAAGCAGAAAGATTGCCCAAGTGGAAAGGGCCTCTGATGGCAAGGGATGCTGAGACAGAGAGGCTGGGGCACTCTTTGGTGCCAGGGTTAATACCAAGCCCTATCAGCTGGGAAGATGAAAAAAGCCCTGGAGATAGTGGTAGTGGCTAATAACACCATGAGTGCGTTTTAACGCCACTGAACTATAGACTTTAAAATGATTAAAACCATAAACTTTACATCATGTATATTTTACTCCTGTAAAACAAGTCTAAGTTACCAAAAGAAAATCAAAAACAGAACAATATCCTAAACCCAACTCTCAGTTCACTTTAGACACTGAAATAAAAGTAATGTAAAGGAGAGTTAGGGTCACCTTCTATCCATGAGACTCTGTAGGGAAGGCAGGGTGCTCCCAGACACCACACTGAAGGCCCCGCAAGTCAAGATCTCCATTGCATGGAGCTCTCCTTATCCAGGAAGTCCACTTAATTCAAGCTCCTGGAAGACTTGAAAACCAAAAGCCACCACAGACCATGACACCAGAGAAAGATCTCGATTCTTATGCGGAACAATCTGTCTTTCCTGATGGCATCTTCCAACAGTAACTTTTGACTGTAATGCACATGGCTCTAACACAAGGATCACCACCCCCTCCCCCTCCATGTTCCCATGTGGGAGCGGTGGTGCTGCTATCTAGTTCACAAAACCCTTGCCTTTGGGAAGAAAGTCTAACTTTCACTCCTGCTCAAATTATAGAAAGAGTAGCTTTGACAAACCACCTCTTCCTTCCCCACAGAAAAACAAACCCTGGCTGAAGATAGGTGTAATCTCTCTGGCCAGTGTCTCTATCCTCCTTCACCATGACCTGACCTCATTCATGGCCCCAGAAGGGCATGTCAACTTGGTTCTACCATGCCAAAAGAGTAAAGGGCTGTCTCTGTGCCTCAGGAAACAGCTACTGCAAATGCCCATGGCCTGGGCCTGATCACACTGGGACCCAACAGTATTTCCCCAACAGCTGATCGTTCTCCCACTTCCCAGTTATTGAAAGCCCTATGGGTAGCTCCCTGGTGGAGAGTTCAGCTAGAAGCTGGAAAAAGTGAGCTCGTGACATCCACCCCTCCGGGGAGCCTCCAAGCAGGAGGACCCTCCTGCCATCGACCAATACGTCTTTGCCCACCGTGCTCTGTTCTCTGTCACGGACCTCGCCTTTGCTGCTTCCGCCTTCCTCTCTGCCTGTCCAGAGTCTGCTCCGTCTTCTAAGTCTGGCTCAAATCCCACATCCTTTGTAAAGCCACAGAAATGCTCTTGACTCTGCTTGTCTATAAACTCTAACAGCGTCGATTATCTTTTCAGATCATCCCTCCAAGAGGACTGTGAATTCTGGTTGAAGGGAATATACTCTCTCTTCTTAAATCAGATCCCCTGGGACACTGAGGTGGCACAGGTCACCTAATCAGCACACATATATGTTAATTAGGTGAGTGATTCTGTCTGTGCCCTCTGGGGAATTTCAGTCTAAGACTAGCATGCTGACAAGGACCAACAAGGGAAAGGAGGACCACAGAAAAGAGAATTCAACAGCAAACTCTCAATAGATAAAGCCACCACTGCTGATAGGGCCATATAAGCCTTCACCATTGGTGCTTTTCACACCCATGAGCTCACCCAAGATGAACTAGCAGATAATTATTCTCATTTCACTGAAGGGAAAAGAAATTCAGATTTAGAGGGTGAATCCTGAGGACATATGAGCAGTTACAGATCTGGGCCCTGACCTCAGCATTCAGAGGGGCAGACTGAGGAATGGTTGAGGACATAGCCCTGAGGCCTGGTTACCTGAGTTCGAATTCCAGCTGAGTCTCTTATTAGCCGTGTAACCTTCAGCAAGTTACTCTACCTCTAGGAGCCTTGTCTTCCCCATCTGTAAAATGGGGAGAAGGATAATAACAGTACCGATCTCACAGGCTATAATAAGGATTGAGTTCATTCGTTCGTGCCAAACTCTCAGCCATGTCTGGTACATTTCTGTGCATCAGCCTTGGGGGGCAGTGAGAATAGGGTCCCTGAAGTTCCATGTGTGATCAGGGTGGGTCTGCAGGAAGTAAGTCTCCCTCCCTCAGCACCAATCCCATCTTCCAAACTAGAGGTAGGGGTATGTGCTTATGTGGATTCAATGTTGCAAAGTGCATGTATTTGCCAGGAGAACTCAGGCCAGCTGCAAATCCTGGAGCTCAACACTGAGCGATTGCTAGAGTAAATAAAGTGAAAATAAACCAATCGCCCAGGTAATAGGAGATTTTCCTCTTGTCTGCACTGGTAATTGAGCCATTATAGCCAGTCTCCTACTTCCCCAGTGCTACTGTGAGTTTAAAAGGGAGTTAAGGAAGCTGCCTGGCCAGAAACGCAGATACAGGCTTGGGAGGTCCCAGAGTTGGTCCCATCACGTCTTGGCACACCCACAGCACATGTGCTAAGACTCGCCCTTCTCACCTTTCCTCCAAGCCCAGCAGAGCACAGAACTGCACAGACCCAGGGGAGCTCTAAGAGCAGGGGGCTGGGTGCTGAGCCAAGCCAGCCACACTGCTGGAGCTCTCTCACATAATTCACAGTTCCCTCCCTCCCACCAGCCAAACATTTTTTCCTGAGCAGGACACCTCTGTTTCATGAATAAGGGGTCTTCAGCACAGGTTCGGTGGGGACAGAGGCCCTTGGACTCTGAACCACTTGGGAAGCCTATCTGCTCACCTTGCTGCATCTCCTAGAAAGGCCTGGAACATCATCTAGGGTCAGGCTCTGCCCCTGTAAATGCCTATTTCGGCCAGCCCATCCAGGATGTGTCAACAAGCAGACCAGGGAAGAAAAGAGCCCTGCTGAAATTTGAAGAAAGTCAGGGCTGAGAGCCAAAACAAACTGATAAAGAGAATGCACTCTCTGGAAGAACCTGTCACAAAAGAAAATTCTACATTCCTCAAGCTAGGCAAGACCCTGCATGTAACCTTGTCCATAAGACAGTGACCCTTTGAGTTATCCCAGGCAGATGAGGGCCTTCAGAAACCCACTCCCAAAACTGGCCTTCATGAGAGAGTCTTCCTCTGTCTAACCCAGTCCGTACATCCTCAGTGATTTAGTCTGAGAGGGTACGAGGCAAGAATGAATCAGAAATTAGAGACCTGTGGCCAAGGCTGGTTTGAGCAAGGTGCAGAGTCTGTAGAAGACAAAACCTACAGAGTGCTTACCCCCACTCCGCCCCAGCACCTCAGCCTCAACCACAAACCCATTCTTTATACAGATGAAGTCATGCTAAACTGGCCATTGAGAGCAGCATCCGGAGAGAAACAGAATCCCACAATGTCACTGCTGTGTCCTGGAAGAGGGCAGAGGAGTTTCCCCGGTCTCGATATTGTTGATGAGTGGAGGGCCAGCAGAGTGTGAAGCTGAAGGCATGGGCACTGGCACAGCCAAACTACCTTGGTTCAAATCCTGCTTCTCTCAGGTACTGGCTGTGTGACTGTGGGCATGATATTTGCTTCTCTGTTCCTCTGTTAATTTTTCTATAAAACGGAAACGACAGCAGCACCTACTCGACTGAGTTGTAGTGAAGCTTAAAAGAGCAAACACATGTCTGGCACTTAATGGATACTGATTGTCCTGAGGATGACCAGTGTGTTAAGACATCCGGCTTATGCCTTTTGTCCCAGCATCATTATTAATACTCTCTCTTTCTCTTTCAAGAGTGAACAGGTTGCATGATAAATGTTAAGGCTGGTTCTTGTCTTTTTTTCTGTCCATTTGGTTATCTCCCTGCTTTGTGCTGCCTCTCTGAGTATTGGGAAGCCAAGTTCCCAAAGTGTATGTCCCCAGGATAGCTCTGCCCATGCCACCGAGGTATCTGTGCCATAATCTCAGTTGTTCCTTTCTTCATTTTCCTCTTCACTTTGTCTCTCCCTCTCCTTCCTCTTCTCCCACAGCCATCCTTTCCTTCCTGCTTGCTCCCCGTCAGTGCCTCAGGGTGCCAGGAGCACACGCAAGCACATTTTGACTTTACTGAGGGCTACCACTGACCCTGCATACTTGGATGAGACACTTTCTGGCTCTCTAACTGAGTTATGCTTTACCAAATTTCTTTAGAGGAAAGGAAATAATTTGAGATGTCAAAGAAATTACCTGACCACTAGACAGATGTATGGAAATAATGTGGCATTTTGGGTATGTGTGTGAATTTGTGTTAAGGGGGAAAAAAGAGAGTAATAGCTTGAAATGGTCCATCCAATGACAAAACCTGCCTATAAAAATCACCCCAAGGGCTATTTTATGGGGGAGGCTAGAGGCTGCTCTCCAAGCAGCTGGTGAGAACAAAACCTGAGTCATAAGCCCAAGGGTCTGTACCACTCTCTGCCACTCACCAGCCAATGGTGAAGACCATGATTTTCTGAAGCCTCAGTTTCCCCATCTGTAAAATAGGGCACACCTGTCCCTAGCTCATCGGATCCTATGACACTGTAAGAGGCCCTGGCCCTGTTCTTAGGATCCTGAAATGGCACTTACGAAATTCCACAATTGTCTGTAATTACATCTTTAGAACTCATCTGGCCCTTTTTATAGGTCAAACATAGCAGGGAAACAAGGCCTGGAACAATATGATAACCTAAATTAATTATTGTCCAAGGAGTCATGACAAAGCCTGAGTCTTCTGTGAACTAAGACTATGCAATTGTTTCTTGTGGAGGAAAAGTAAAGGAGGGATATGAATTCAGTGACCGACTTGCCCGATCCCGGGGGGATCCCTCTAGCAGCCTCCCTCAGCACAACTTCTTTCAGCTGCCTTCCAGCATCCCAGCAGCCTGCAGGCTGGACCCAGAACACTCTCAGCAAATTCACAAGGAGCCTCGAGGCAGGGAGCACAAGAACCAATGGCCACTGCAGCCCCCGTCCCCGTGCATGGTGCCATCACAGGCTCCCACATATCCAATCACCTACCAAACCTGACCCCACTCCTGGGGTTCCCTGCCCAGCACTGGAACCCACATCTCCATCATCATGGTCTCCCCCTCTGCTCTGACCTCTGACATTTATTCAGCTACCAGATTAGATCTATTCCATCTGTCTCTGGGTTCAAATCCCTGCCTAACCACTTTTTTTGCTGTGTGCCCTTGGACAAGTTGTTTAACCTCTCTGACTCTGAATCACCTCCTTTGCAAGATGGATAGAGGTAATAATCCCCTCATAGTGTTCTTGGGAGGATTAAATGAGATCATCTTGGAAAATGCCTTACCAGGCCTGTAACAGACTATTTCTCCTCCTCTCCACACATTCCTTTTAGCAGTGTCTCTGGTCGTGCCCCTTCCTCTCCATTCCCAACAGCTCTGTTCGGCCCCACATAGTCACTGCAATCTTCTCCCTCCCAGGTTCTCCTCCTGCAGCTTCCTTTACTGTTAGTGCATCCCAAATATTGCTGCCAAATGCCAAGTTCTTCTGAGTCCCAAAAACACCATTCCCCTTCTCAGAAACCATCAAAATATCCCCTGAGCCTAATAACAAAGTTTAAGTTCCCTAATCTAACACTCCAGGCCTTCCAATGTTCCTCACCACCATTCCAAGAATTCCAACCTTCTGATCCCAACCAACATTCCTCACCACATCATCTACTACTACTACATTTTCCCTTGTCCAAGTTCATTGTGTGTAAGGGGACAAACGGATTCAGAGAGCCTTGCCACATGCTTGGGTAGATTCACTGCATCCTCATGCATACACGCACATACACACATGGGCACATGCACACACACATACATGCACGCACACATGTACACACACACACACACACACACACACACACACACACACACACACACCCCTGAACCATAGTCAGCAAGGCCGGCTGAGTCACACACCAGACCACAGCACGGATGGGGTCAGGGAGGAAGTGCAGCCCCAGTAGCAGCCCATTTCCTGACCTTCTTCCTTTGTTCTGGGAGGTTCTCTTTGTGACTCTTTCTGTCTTTCTGACTTTGTCTCTCCCGAGTTCTTTGTTTCTAAGCACGGGTAACAGCTCCGCTGCTGTCTTGGCCCACGTGGCAAGGGCTCTTAGCAGCACTGACTTGCAAGTGAGGAGTTCTGGTTTCTAAACCAGTGACCCTGGGCCAGTCACTTCACCTCTGAGCCTCGGTTTCTGAATCTGTAAAATGAACAGGCTGGATGTGGCCAAAGGGTCCCTGAGGTCCCCTCCTGATCTGAGCCCCGGTGCTCCTCTGCCCTCCTCCAGTCCCCCTGAGAGAAGGGATCAAGGGCCAGGCCAGGCCTGGGGACAGGGGTCAGGAGTCCAGCTGTTCCCCTCCCGGTGCACAGTCTCCAGCAGGCCCTCCCACGAATAGGCGCACTCTTGGCTGCCAGGGAGAAACAGGCAGGAAGCACCGGCCTCTGGGGCTGCACGGGGCGGAGAGGGCTGGGAGGACGCCCACCAGTCCTCCACCATACCTTGGGGTTTGCCGCCTTCCTTTCTATCTGCTGGCGCTGCTGCTCGGCTCGGCTCACAGCTGTAAGGTAGCCGCCTGCCCCGCGGGCTGCTCCGCCTGACTCTCTCTGCCCGGAACCCGAACGGGCTGGACTAGTCTCTGGCGGCGTAGAAGTGGAGGCGGCGCCCGGGAGCCCGCGCTGCCGGCCGCCAACCCCTGGGCGCCCTCCGGGATCTGCACGCACGGCGCGGTGGAGTCCGGGCCGGCAGGAGACCTCACATTGCCAGGGAGCCTGGGTGGGGAGGGCGGGGCTGCTGCTTACCTAGCCCGCCCCACTGGTTGGGCTGCCTGGGCCCCTCTGTTCCTGAGTCCTCCTAGGCCCCTTGCCCTGATTCCAGAATGTTTACAGGTTGCAGAGCCCGGCATTTCTCTAAAGGAGGGGAATTAGTCTGGGGCCTCAGGCGCCCACTGAACAGAGGTGGCGTCTGGGTATGCATCCTGGAAAACTCCCATCATCTCAGTCTACTCCAGCTGTTATATCTGAGAATTTTGTCCTTCTTTATACTTTTCTGTCTCTTCTACATATTCTTCTGTGGGCATGAATGTTCGTACAATATAAAAGCATCCAATACATATTTTTAATAATGCTTTAAATAAATCTTCAAAGAGCTTCCAAGGCAGTCAGGCTGAGGGGATGATCCTCAGCTTGGTACAAAAGGCCCTCCATGCTGGCTCTCTGGCCACAGGCTATCTTTCCAGCCTCACTCCTGTTTTCCCCAAACACACGTGTACCCCTGCTCTGGAAACACAGGCCGTTTCCAAATACCAGCTGCTGGGAGTTCTGGCTTTGCCTGGAATGCCCTTCCCCCTTCTTCCCTGCCTGTTGAAATACTCCTCATACACCCAGGCCTCACTGAAATGTCCCCTTCTCAGTGAATCCTTCCCCAGACACTGGCCGGAACAGAAGAGCCCAGCGCCTTCTTGTTGAGCCTGTGTCCTCATAGTCTTGTATATATTAGGACCCCCTTTCCCTCCCTGCTTCTGCTCTCCCTCCCTCCACACTAAGCCCTGTTCCTGAGGGGATAGAAATAACCATTATTGAGCAGCTATCATAAATCTCTATGATGTATCTTTTCCTGTCCTTGAAACTCAGGTAGCCAGCCACTAGCCCACAGCTTCCCCCTACCCACCCACCCCAGCAGAAGGGCTGCACCAGATCCCCCACCCCCCACCCCCGCACTTCCCACTACAGTTTAAGGAGGCCATCAGGGCACCTCCCCAACCCTCCTTCTGGCACTCTAGTCTTATATATTGGTCTTTTGTATTCCTGTTCTGGGGTATGCTTGCTTGCAGTTGGCCCCAAGGTCAGGGTGGGTTGCATTCCACCTCCGACTCTCAGTGTTTCCCAAGCACACAAGTTTGAGGGCTGGCCTTCTAGCTAGCAAAACAGGCTGCATTTGAGGGCCTGCCCTCCTCTCAGCCCTGTGTGAAGAAAAGAGCATCCTGAATGTCAGAATCTGAGAAATGAAAGGGATCTTAGAGATTATCTGATGCAAATCCTACCCACCCCCTTCTTACAAAGGAAAAAAACCAAGGCTGGGGAAATCAAATGTTATCAGTGGTATCTACCATTGCTATTATTGTTGTTACAAATTATCGTTGTTACAAATTATTGTTGTTATGTATTATCTTCAAAGTTTAGATTGTCTTTTACTTCTAAAGCAATTCCACATGTTGACACTCGTTTGCTCCTCACAGTCCCATGAGGGATTAAGATACTAATGATTAAGTACTTATTTTGAAGCCAAAGACCCGGATTTGAACCTTGGTGCTCCAATCTGTCAGCTATGGCCGTGGCAAATAACTTTTCTTCATAGGTAAAATGTGGATAGTAACAGTACCTGCATGATAGGGTTATTCTAAAGATCTAAGTGAGTGTGTATCTTTAAAGGTTTTAAAACAGTAGCTGGTACATAAAAATGGCAAATGTGTTTGCTGTTATCAATATTTTTGTTATTATTAATTGTATTATTTCACGGTGGGGTAATGAGGATTGGAAAGGTTGAGACTCCTCTAAAAACTGCTAGGGGCTGCTTTTCTCACCACACTCCATGTGATTTTTGTCTCTGACACCATTCTGTTTCTTGTCAAATCCCATCATAAGATGGAACACCACTCCACATGTTTCTGGATCTAACTACACCTATCTCATAGGGCGGAAGAACAATGGTCCTTTAGTCCATCTCAGAACACTTAGACATTTCACAGGACAAACACTCACCATATCTTTGGAATTTTATGGTAATGTCTTTTATTTGCCAGGTACTTCCCTTCATAGAACACCATACCTTGTGGCTTCCCTCAGAATCACAGAATCACTGCATGTAAGAGATGAAAGTTCAGCTTGTACATTCGTATACAGCAGAGAAGAGGTGGGCAAAAATGATTCTTCTTGGTATGGATGGGGAAACTGAGGCAGGGCGGGCACTCACTGATGGCCCCAGGCTATGTAGCTAGCCTTGGGTACAGGAAAGGTAAGGCTCTCCACTTCTTCTTTTCCCAGGGCCCCATGATTCCTAATCCATTATTTCTGGAGAAACCCAAACCATTACTGTAAAGAGTATTTATTGAGCACCTACAATGTGATGAATAAAAGCTAGGCAGGGCCAGCTTCCTGAGCATGTGACCTATGCAGCTGAATACTTGAAAAGCCTCATGCTTGGTTAAACGTTCTGCTGTCACCTTGAAATTGTTAATAATTTTGGAACAAGGGACCCTACATTTTTATTTTGCGCTGGGCCCCACAAGTCGTACAGCTGGTTCTGGACCTAGGCCTTCCCTAGAGCTATCAGGTTTGTAAGGAGGCAGGCAGGGAATCAATGACTGCTGTGTGTTAGAGGCTGTGACAGAAGCAAGATAACGGTAGGGTATAAGGCAGGGATGTGGCCAGGATTTGGTTCATTCAGGCCACCTTCCCTAGCTATATTAACCTACTCTGCCACCAAATGCTTGCCACAATGCTCTGTACTGGGACAGTGACCCTGATTAGGCACCAAGACCTATAAACCCTCTATAGCTACTGCAAGCCCCAAGACCTGGCACACCACTGCAATATCTTGGCAATACCAGAAAACTGTGTCATTGGAGCGCTAAGCCTTCCTCATGTCCACCATTCACACCTCACCTTTCACTCTGACACCTACTGCTTGCCCAGACGCAGCTGACTTTGGGAAAAGGGTAAACAAGTTACCCACACTGAAAAGCCAGTGGCAGATAAAAACCTAATGGGCTCTTCATCCAAAGGACACTTAGCTTTTATTAGGGATATTTTTGTACTCTCCTGGCCTGTATGCCTGACATGTAACAGGCACCTAATTTCATGATAGTTGAATAGAAAAGGTAAATGCAGATGATAAAGCCTGGGGTAGGCAATTTGAAGTTCACTGGCCCAAGAACAGGGGATTTTTGTTGTGTTTTGTTTTTGTTTTAGTTCTGGAGTAATTCGAGAAGCTGTAACACAGTAGTTTAGGAGTGAATGGGAAGTGAGGAAATGGAGGTGTGAGGATGGGCTGCTCTCAAGGAGGTTGGCAGGGGAGGTTGGCATGGGAGCTAAGGGAAGAAGAGAAGCACAGAGGAGACTCAGAGACGTTTATAGATTGAGGTCAAGAATTTGATGAAGAGAAAAGGGGTGGAGAGCGAGAAAGGTCAAAGGCCCTGGTTCAAGAAGAGGCAGGAAGAACTAGAGAGCACAAGAGCAAGTGGAGAAGCCTCTAAGTCTAAAACAGGAGGAAGAAGATAAAGATGGGTGAGGATGAGGATTGAGCCATGAGAGGAAAGTGGACGGAGTTCCTGGATAATGCCCCCTGTATTCTCTATGACACAGGAAAGTAGCGAGTGGCTAGAGGTTCTGGGTAGACAAATGGGGTGGGTGGCATTTAGACACCCATGCTATAAATTGTTGTCTCCTCTGGGAGAAGGAGCACTCACTAGGGGAGAGCAGCAAGAGGGCACAGAGATACTTCCAGGAGGTGTGCTTCCCGCATCACTTTTAAGCTTCATGGCACACTTCCTCCTGGCGTCTGACTCTTTTCTTGCTCATGTGCTGCTCTTCACCATAATCGAAGGCCAGTTTCTCTTGCGTGATTCCCCTAGAGGGACAGTGGAAACATTCATTGCTCTAGTACAAAAATTCCCCTGCTGTCCCTTCTTCCTTTTCATGAGTGGCTCCGATTACAGAGTTTCAATATTGACCTTTCAATATTGACTCTCCCAGGCTTCCTGCACAACGTCAGCATCTGCCCCACCTCCCAGAGCCTCACCAGCAAAGGCCAAATCAAACAGCCGCCAAGGGCTGGAGAACTGGCCACTGTACTGAGCAAGCCGACTCCAGAGGGAAACCGCCTGTAGCCACAGCTGCTGTCTTTCTCCTCCTTGAACTTGTTGGATGTGGACAGGAAGGAGACATTTTCTTGTGAGATCACAGGGGCCAATTACAGACTCATAGCTGTTATTGAAAAATAAGGCTAAGATGTAGGAGAAATAAGGCCTACTTGAGGATATTTATGAAAGCCATGTACTTCCTCTGTAGCATTCACAAACCTGGAGTCCCTCAGATGCTAGACAAAGCAGAACAGTGACTTTCTACTACTCTCCCTCTAGCAGCAAAAATGGAGTTCATCATTCAGAGTTATGGAGCTGGAAGAGGCTGAAAGTCGTAGAGCAAATCTCATGTAGTATAGATGAAGTGAGTATGGGCAACTTGACCAGTAGGAGTGGTGATGTGACTACTGGCCTTGAATGCAGGATTTCATTCCATCCTCAACTTCCTACAAGTGGCCTCTGAGCTATTGGGTACCTGATGCCACCTTACATGGGATACTATTTTTTTCTATCACAAATTTCTGAATCCCATGTTTATAGAGCAGAGAAAGAAAAGGCACCAGATAATCAAGGATGTCTCCTGAAAGACAGAAGAAGCCATATCATTATTTTTGCTAAACAAAAGGTAAAGACCTTACAATGAGTAATATGTTCCCCAAAAGTACAGGAAAATAGAGGTAAATTTAGGTTCTTCAGAAATGATGAAATTAAAGTTTTATATCTACTGTTTTACTATATACTATATAACGGTTGAGAAAGCAAAGTACTTATTTTCTTTCCTCATAATTTCGCTTTCTCGGGCATGCATACTCCAATTATACAAAACCCAACCACAGTACCCTGGCTATTAATATAATAAATAAGAAAATAAGAAATACAGAAAAGTAAAACGGGGGTGCTAGAAGCCAAAGAAGGTTTTCAGGTCTAGAGTTTGGTGCAGCCAGCTAACTCCTAAGGTTCGGTGAGGACAGAGGAAGGTTGCTGCCAGTCACATTAGGGGATGGCTCCATATTTTCTTATTCTTCTACCATCAAAAGTTTGTCAAGGAACATTGCCAGTTTTGGAAGATGCTTTGTTTAGGTAAAGGAAAAAAATTTTGTTTTTTCTAAGCTGGTGTTTGCTCTCAACCAATAATAGATTTTAGATATCAAAAATTATACTAGCAACTATTTGGAAATTGAGAAGATAAAAGAAAAGTTAAATGACCTGTTTTTAAAAATACACAGCCATCTCTTGACCCTTTGGAAAACAAGCAAACAAAAAATCAAAACAACAACTGCTTACTTAACATTATTTCTAGGACAATCGATCCAATTATAATTCCGATATTTTATTTCTATCTAAATATCAGAATTATAATAGAATTGTGCTACTGATTCAAAAAGCTGTAAGTCCTGTGGTTCCTCTATAATGCCTCTTGCCTCTTCATATTCTCCTAATTCATCACCTTAGCTCAGGTTTCATCACTTCTCTCTGGATTATTGCCTTGACCTTCTACTTTAGTTTCTGCTCCATCCAATGACCCTCCACACAACTGCCAGATATGACATATGTAAAGCACAGCTCTAGACGTGTCCCTTGCCTGCACAGGAAAACCTGCCATGAACACTCCTTTTGTGTTTTCTGAATAAAAGCCAAAATCTTTAGGCTGGCCTCCAAATGCACCTCCAAGCTTGCCTCTCACTGCTCACTTGCAAATATGTTGTAAAGTGCTCCAAGTTTAATTTCTAGCAACGACGTCTCGCTGCCTGAAAGGCCCTCCTGCCATCTCTATCCAAAGTTGAAGGCGAGATCCGGTTTAATACTGACTACGCTGGAAGACTTCGCTCACATCTCACAGAGGGGAGGAGAGCCCTCTCCCCAAAGCCCCCATCTACTTCTCTCAGAGACATGGTCACATGCTCCCTTATATCCAGTTTATCTGTGGAATTGGTGTTGTGAAGTGAAAGGGGATTGAGAGGCAGAGCAAACAGGAAGTTTCTTTGATCTTCGGTGCCCAAAATGCACCTCACTGGTATGCAGATTATTTTGAGCTAAAAGCAACTGAGGTCCTATGGGCTCAAGAGAAACTTCTGCCCCCTTTAACTATCTAGAAGAATTTGAGTTAGGGGCTTTGTCCATAATAAGAGATTATCAGAGATAACTGTTTGTGATGTCTCTAGGGCAGGGAAAACTGCTAATTACTGAACATGTTCTCTCCTTGCAATGGCCTTCTGAAGCCCCAAGGTGCCCTACCTCATCCCTAGACCAGATGTCAGACTAGAATATACATCGCATTCTCCCTCTCTGTCTTGAAACCACTCCTATATATGGGGTCTCTGACTCTTTCATATACGTGGGGTTCCCGTGCACATGAAATTAAATTTGAGTTTCTCTTGTCAATCTGTCTCTTGTTGATTTGAATATTCGGCTAGCCAGAAGAACTAAAGGAAAGAAGGGGGATATTGTCCCCTTCCCCACACTTATCTGTAAAATGTAGTTAAGGACAGAACCTACCGGACGAGGTTGTTGTGGGAAGTAAATGAGCTTATTCAGGTTAAAAACACACACACATTTTACAGTGCCTACAATGTCAGGATAGAAGAAAGTGTGAGAGAGAAGGAGGGAGAAAGGCAGGGAGGAAAAGAGAGAAAAGAGAGAAGTGAGGAGAGGAGAGGAGAGGAGAGGAGAAAAACCATACTTTCCTTTTCTTCTGGAGTCAATGGACCATCGCCTCATCTTAGATGAACATTCTTATAAACTTCCTTAAAGACAAAATTTTGTGTAAAAATGACATCAAGATCATGGAAAGGACAAAGTCAGTTAATCTTTTCAGGTCCACTGTGTAAATTTATTAGCTGAATTCTGATTTCTATTAGAAATAGAACATTTTCAAGATGGAAGGGGCTGTGGAAATCGCCCTGTCCAACCTGCATGCTTTTCTGCTAAGAAAACAGCCACCAGCAAGAGCTTAGTCTGTAGCAGAATCCAGACTGGAAAGTTTTCTGCCCAGAACTCTTACTTTTCTGCATATCACTGTTCCAGGTTTGGGAAGGACATTAGAAAACCCCAATACTCAGAGAGTAACTTCCAACATGAGAACAGGAAGAGGTTACTAAACTATTTTTTTTTTTTTTTTTTTTGCCCAAAAAGCAACTATAATGTTTGGTCAAAATCATAAAAAACAATTATTTCAGCACTCTGGAAATTGACTGGAGACATGCAATACTGAGAAGTGTTTGTTCATGAAAACTACTGAATTTTGAATAAAGACAGCACCAAGATGTGGTGTTTTTGTCTGGAACTGTCCCCATCTCCTGCACTTTGTTGTTTGCTAGTTCAATCAGGGCAGGTTGTAAAAACCAACAGCTTTTTGTCACTGCCAGAGTGGTCTGACTTAATTTGGAGCATCATCAGTTTAAACAGTGATCTCAGAAGCAAGTAGACAGAGAGGGCTAGCAGCTCTGCTAGCCTAAAATCGCAGAGCAAACAATGGACTGGGGCTTACCTGGAAACTTAACAGGAAATTGAGAAAGGTGAAGCAGCCAAGGGGAGATGGAAGAACTCTCCACATTTCCTGGGTTGACCAAGGTTTTTGTGCATATGCTACAGAGACAGGAGCATCCCAAGTCACCCACGAATCCCTGGCTAGTGCCAGTGGAACTGATCCATGTGTACAGTGGAGATGCAAGGACTTGATGGAAAATAGAAGCCTGGGCAGACTTAAAAACAAAAGCTTAGTCTACAGCCATACCACCCTGAACAAGCCCGATCCCGTCTGATCTTGGAAGCTAAGCAGGGTCGGGCCTGGTTAGTATTTGGATGGGAGACCACTTAGGAAGACCAGGTGCCATAGGCGTAAAAAAAATTTAAAAATAAGGGATTGTAAGCTGACCAAGGGTTGCCTCCCCTAAAACAAACAAACAAACAACAACAACAAAAACAAAAGCTTGACATTTGAATGTGTCCCCCATCTCACACCCATAGATCTATCAGCAAAGAATGGACGCCTTACTGGCTCAAGGTTTTTTAATACAACCTCTGGCCAATCTTTGGCTGAACGCTAATCTAGGCATACACAGGGGTGACTATAGGAAGCTAAGCTTAAGAATGAAAAGCAAGAAAAACAAAACAACAGAGATATCCATGGATACACATTGCAGAGGAGGCAGACTTCATGGATTTTGGTCAAGCAAGCTATTGAACAAACACACAAACAACAGCAATAACAATACTCAGGGGGAAATGAGAATACACAGTTGCTAAAATATACTATGTAAAATGTTCAGTTTTCAACAAAGAAATTATAAAACAAGTAAAGCAATAAGAAAGTGTGACCATACTCAGAAAATAAAAGCAGTCAACAGAAACTATCTCTGTGTGTCCCTAAGATGTTGGGTTTATGAGAATAAGTCTTTAAAGCAGCTCTTATAAATAAGTTTAAGGAAATAAACTATGTTCAAAAATTTAAGTGAAGTATGACAACAATGATGAAATAAATTTAAAAATTTCAATAAAAAGATATAAATTACACAAGTAAATCAATTCTGAAACAATGGAGGCCACAAGGCAGTGGAATGACATATTCAAAGTGTTGAAAAATATCTGTGAACCAAAAATTCTACATCCAGCAAAACCATCCTTCACAAATGAAGGCAAAGTAGATATTCCCAGATAACCAAAGAGCAAAAGAATGTTTTTCTAGCAGACACACCTTATAAGAAATACTAAAGGTTGTCCTTTAGGCTGAAAAAGAAATGACATCAGGTAATACTCGAATCTACAGTAAGAATGAAGAAGTCCAGAAATGATAAATATATGGGTAAATATAAAAGACTATAAATCTATTTTCTCATTTCTTTTAACCTTTTTTAAAAAAACAATATTGTATAAAGCAAAAGTTGTAACACTGTATTGTTGAGTATATATCATATGTAGAAATACATACAATACTAATGGAACAAAGGAGGTAAGAGGGAAAAACGTATGTTGGAACAAAGTTTCTAGAATTAAAAATTTAGTATTATTCTGAATTAGATTATGGTAAATTGAGATGCGTACTGTAATACCTAGAGCAACCGCTAAGAAAATAACTTAAAAAATGTAGCAATAAAATCAACAGAGAAGTTAAAATGACACATTAAAAATATCTATTTAACACAAAAGAAGGAAGTGAGGGAGGGGATAAAAATAAAAAAAAGAAAAATAGAAAACAAATAGCAAAATAGCAGATATAAATTCAGCCATATCAGTAATTACACTAAATATAAATGAACTGTTATGATATTGTGATTTATAATAAATCTATATTTGGTCTTTGCCCAGGATTCTTGACTCACAGCTCCTGAACCCTTGGAATTTTCTAAGCAATCAAAGCAATGGGAACATCTTTTACTATAATATTTGGTCTTTTGCCCTCAATTTCCAAAATTGCTTCAGAGCCATAAAGGTGAGATGGGTATCCTGTTATTCATAACAAACTCCTTTCCACCACAGTTGGGTTTATGTAAGTGAAGCTGACTTTTGGAAATTCCCTAAAGATGGGGGACCTGGTTGCCAGGGGAACCAACTATAATTAGAGTTTTGGAACTTTCAGTCCCACCCTCTGATCCCTGGACAGGAAAAAGGGATTGAAGGTTGAATCAGCCACCAGTGGCCGATGCTTTAATCAGACATACCTGTGTAATGAAGCCTCCATAAAAACCCAAAAGGACAGGGTTTGGAGAACTTCCAGGCTGGGAACTAGAAACTCCCACATGCCACCAAACCAGGCCTTAAACTCCACAAGGACAAAAGCTCCTTTTTTGGGGACCTGGCCCTATGCATCTATTGATTTGTATCCTTTAATTATCTTTGTAATAAACCAGTAATCTAGTGAGTAAACTGGTTTCCTGAGTTCTATGAGCTGTTCTAGTAAATTAATTGAAGCCGCTAAGGGGATCGTGGTAATCTCTGATTTACAGTCAATCTGTCAAAAGCACAAGTAACAACTTGGACTTGTGACTGGCATCTAAAGTGGGGGCAGTCTTGTGGGACTGCGCTTTTAACCTATGGAATCTGATGCTATCTCCAGGTAGATAGTGTCAGAATTGAGTTGAATTGTAGGACACCCATCTGGTGTTGGAAAATTGCTTGGTAGTGTGGGGGAAAAAATCCCATATACTGAAATTGGGTGCAGAACTGTAACTAAATATTCCACTTAAAAGGTGTAGATTGTCAGACTGAATAAAAAAGAGCAAGACAAAACTATATGCTGTCAATAAGAAAAGTAGCTTAGATTCAAAGAAACAAAGATATTAAAAGTAAAAGAAGGAATTTCAGTTTCAGCTAAGACATGTAAATAACTTAAAATTCATCACTTCCATCCTTACAGGATAAAAGCTGAACAAACTGAAAATAAATGATTTCTCTTAGACCCATCAGAAAATTGATGTCATAGGGCAAAGCACCCCCCTGAAACCTAGGGAGACACAGAGAACACAGAGAATCACAGCCTTGATCAGCTTACCTAGAGAAGGAGCTGCTACAGCCATAAAATGGTAGGAATACTTACGTGGTAATTTTGATGAGTTGCTGGAGGCTGGATGTGGATTTGCATGAGAGTAAGAAACTCTTGGAGATGCAGTTTCATGGGCTTTACATTCCAGAACCCTCCATATCCTCAAGGCGAGGATCCAACAAAAACTTTCTCATGTTTCAGGCAGAGGTGAGGGGGAAAGTAACCATTCGTATTTATGTTCATAGAGTTCTCCATAATAAAAGTTTTCTCTCCAAGGGCCTAATTTTACCTGAGCCTTATTAACCTGGGGGAAGGGCAATTAGCCAAGTCTGGCTCCCTATAGCCTTCCTGTCTCAACTTAAAAAAAAAAAAAGAAAAAGAAAAAGAAAAAAGAGACAAAGAAAATTCCCTGAAGGTCACAGCCCAGAGACTCAGGCGCTAAAAGACTGACATTTAATCATAAGATTATAGTATACTTCCCCTCCCCAATACCTTACCACCACATCAACAGGATTCCAGTGTAAGAACAGCAGATTAAACTGAAAGCTGAAAAACACAAGGTCGCTAGAGATAACTGAAGCCTCTAGCACCAAAGCTACAGTAGATTTTAAACATGGCCCAGCTCCTAGCAGGATTAACATAAAATCTCACACTAAAGGTCTATTTGCCTCAGTTCCTATTACCTAATACATTATGCCTGCTTTCAACAAGAAAGTAGAAGACATGCTAAACAACAAGAAAAAAAGTCTAAAGAGACAAAGCAAGCATCAGAACCAGACTCAGATATGACACGGATTGTGAAATTCTGAGATAAGGAATTAAAAATAACTATGATTAATATGTTAAGGGTTCTAATGAAAAAGTAGACAACATGCAAAAACATATAAATAATGTGACCAGAGAGATAGAAATTCTAAGAAAGAATCCAAAGAAATGCTAGAAATCAAATATACTGTAGCATAAATGAAGAATGTCTTTGATGGGCTCATCTCTAGACACACAGCTGAGGAAAGAATTGGTGAGAGTGAAGATATGCCAACAGAAACTTCTCAAACTGAAATGCAAAGAGGAAAAAAATGAAAAAGACAACAGAATATGCAAGAATTCATGGGACAATTACAAAGGGTATAAGATATGTGTAATGGGAATACCGGAAAAAGAAGAAAGAGGGAAAGAAGCAGAAGGAGTCTGCATAATAACGACTGAGAATTTTTCAAAATTAATGCCAGATGCCAAACCACAGGAAGCTCAGAGAACACCAAGCAGGATAATACCAAAAAAATTTGTACTTAGGCATATCATATTTAAACTTCAGAAAACCGAAGCAAAGGAAGTCTTAAAAAAAGTTAGGGTGGGGTGAGGGAGGCAGACTTTATGGATAGATACTCAGACTTCAACAAGGATAGATATTACATTGGACTTCTTATCAGAAACCATGCGAGCAAGAGAGTAGAGTGAAATATTTTCAATGCTGAAAGAAAAAAACCCACCAATCTAGAATTCCATATCTAGAAAAATTTTCCTTCAAAAGTGAAGGATAAATACTTTCTCAGACAAAAATTGAGGGAATTTATCACCAGTAGGTCTGCCTTGTAAGAAATGTATTAAAAGAAGCTCTTCAGTGAGATAAAAAATGACATAGGTCAGAAACTTGGATCTATATAATCAAAGGAAGAATATCAGAGAAGAAATAAGTGAAGTAGAATAAAATCTTTTACTGTTGTTATTCTTAATTGGTCTATTAGATAGTTATTTGTTCAAAGTAATAATAGTAACAGTGTATTAAGCGATTGCAGCATAAAGATAAGTGAACGACAGCAATGTTATAGAGCAGGAAAGAGGAATTGAGAATGATGAATATAAACGTATTTGAAAGTGGATTTAGATTAGTTGTAAATATATGTTGTAAACTCTACAATAACCACTAAATTATTTTAAAAAGAAGTATAGTTGATGTTAAGAGAGGAGAGAAATGGAATCATATAAAGTGCTCGATAAAAACCACAGAAGGCAGAAAAAGAGGGAAAAATAAAAAGAAAATAAAGAACAAGTGCAACAAATATGACAGTTTATAAATACGGTAAATATTAATCCAACAATATAAAAAATCACTTAAAATGAGAATGGCAAATACATAAATTAAAAGACTAAGATTGTCATTATGGATAAAAACACGAGACTAAACTATATGTTGTCTTTAAAAGACTTACTTTGAAAATAAAGACACCAGTAGATTAAATTAAAGGGATGGAGAAAGAGATACCATGCTAACAATAATCAAAAGAAAACTCAAGCAAAATAAACCAAGCAGAAGAAGTTGAAAACAACATGATATCACTCATATGTGAGGTTATAAACCTAAAAACAACAAGCGAACAGGACAAACACACAGAGACTCATGGACAGGGACAATAGACTAGTGGTTACCAGAGGGTGAGGGTGAGGGAGTGGGGGCAGGTAAATGGAGTAAAGGGGTCAAATATGTGG
>NW_011888918.1:5724727-5752355 GCF_000151845.1 Pteropus vampyrus
ATGATATATTGCTCTCTCTCTCTTTCTCTCTCTCTCTCTCTATACATATATATATATTGCTAAATCGTACACCTGATACTGGATTTCAAATATATATTGCTAAATCGTACACCTGATACTGGATTTCAAATATATATTGCTAAATCGTACACCTGATACTGGATTTCATTATGTCACCATAATAAAATAAAGAAAAGAAAAGAAAACTCTAGTGGCAATATAAACTTCAGATAACGCAGATGACTGCGAGATAAATTATTAGGCATTACATTGAGATAAAGAGTGCAACTTTCCAAGAAGACACAATACTTAACCTGTATGCACCCAACAACAGCGTCAAAATATGTGAGGCAAAAACTTACTGAACTGCAAGGAGAAATAGACAAATCCACTATCATAGTTGAAGACTTCAAGCCCTTCTTTCAGTAATTGATGGGTTTAGTAAGCAGAAAATCAATACGGATATAGTGGAACTGAACAGCACAATTAATCAACAATATTTAATTGACATTTATATAACAGTTCATCCAACAAAAGTAGAATACAAATTCTTCTCAAATGCACATGGAATATTTAGCAAGATAGGCCACATTCTGGACCATTAAACAAACCTTTACAAACTTAAAGAACAGAAATTATACAAAATCTGTTTTTACCACAATGGAATTAAACTAGAAATCAATGACAGAAAGAAAATTTGAAACTCCAAAAATATTTGGAGATTAAACAACACATTTCTAAATAACACACGGGTGAAAGAAGTCTGAAGAGAAATTTTAAAATATTTTGAACTAAATGAAAATGAAATACAACTTATCAAAATTTGTAGAATGCAGTGAAAGCAATGCTTAGAGGGAAATTATAGCATTGAGCGCATATATTAGAAAAGGAAGATCTAAAATCAATCTAAGTTTTCACCTTAGAAAACTAGAAAAGAACAAATTAAATTTAAAGTAAGATTTTAATAAATGAAGATGAAATGTTCATGGATTGGAAGACTCAATATTGTTGAGATGGTAAATCTCCGTAAATTGATTTATAGGATCGACTTATTTAAATCCCATCAGGCTTTTTGGTGGAAATAACAAATTGATACAAAAATTTATATGGCAATGCAAAAGAATTAGATCAGCCTAGACAATTTTTTAAAAGCAGAAAAAATTTGGATTTATGCTACACGATTACAAAGCTTACTAAAAACCTTCAATAATCAAGGCAATGTGGTATTGGCATCGAGATGGGCATATATATTATTGGAACAGACTTGAGAGTTCAGAAATAAAACCTTATATTTATGGTCAATTGATTTTCAACTTAAGTAACAAGACAATTGAGTGGAGACATGATAATCTTTGCAACAATAGGGGCTGAGGGAGGGGATATCTATATGCAATTGAATAACCTTAGATCTTTCTCTCACATCATACATAAACATTAACTCAAAATGGATCAGAGTCTTAAGTGTAAGAGCTAAAACTATGAAACTTTTAGGAGAAAACATAGGAGAAAAATCTCTAAAAAATTTTGTGAAATCTTTATGGTTTCAAAACAGGAGCCATAAAAAATGGATGAATTGTGCTTTATTAAAATTTAAATCCTTTGCGCTCCAAGAAACAACCTTAAAAAAATCAAAAGATCAGTCACAGACTAGGATAAAATATTTGTAAAACATGTACCTGATAAAAGTCTTGTATCTAGAATATAAAAGAACTTTTACAACTCAATAATAAATAGACAAACAACTTGATTAAAAATGGATAAAAGACTTGAATAAACATTTCACCAAGAAAGACTTATGAATAGCTAATAAACCCATGAAAGGGTGCTAAACATCATTAGTCATTAGGAAATGCAAATTAAAACCACTACATGCTCACTAGAGTATGGGTGGTATCTCATATTCAAAAGGACAGTATCAATGAGGATGTGGAGAAACAGAACTCTCACTCATTCCTGGCAGGAATGAAAATGGTACACCTACTTTGGAAAACTGCTTGGTTGTTTCTTTAAATTAAACACAAACTTACCCCAAACCCAGCAATTTCACTCTAAGGAATCTATCCAACAGAAATGAAGACAAGCCCGCAGATACTTGTAAGTGAATGTTCATAGCAGCATTATTTATAGTAGTCCCAAACTGGAAATAATCCAAATCCAGTCATCAGCTGGCAAATGGATAGTGCATCCATACAATGGAATACTGTTCTTCAATAGGAATAAAATTCCAGTACATGTTACAACGTGTATGAACCTTAAAAAACTCATTCTTAAAGAAACCAGATGCAAAGACTATATATATCATATAATTTCATTTATAGTAAATATTCAAAAAAAGAAAATTATAGAGATAGAAAGCAGATCAGTAATTACCTGGGGTGGGGGTTAGGGGGAGTGGATATTGACCGCAAATAAACTTAATAGAATTTTCAGCATGATAGCAACGATCTAAAACCGGCTTGCGGTGATGATTGCACAACTCTATAAATTTATTAAAAAGAATTTAATTGTACACTTACAGTGGGTGAGTTTTAAGGTATGCGGAGTATACCTTAGTAAGTCTAAAAGAAGAAAACCCAAAGCTCAGTACTGATTCAGCAAAGGAGATGTGACCTCTGGGAGAGGAAACTCCAGAGTGACAAGCTCCTCATCAGTGTAGACAACAACATCCTGCTATGACATAAATTCTCTCTCGCTCGTTCTGACCTACACTGACTTATTGTACTGTAGCCTTAGCCCAGGGCAATCTCGTTCAGCTGTCCATCATCCCTGCGGACTCTCAGGATCTCTGGGACAGTGTGCCAGGGTTCTGGCCACTTGCTCGATACTTTTCAGCATCACGATGTAGAGATACCTCTGCTACCGGTAATAGTCCATGTGTATTATAAATCTAAATAAAAACAAATTCTCATCTATAATCTTGGCCTTTACAAAACCAAAATGTGCCCTATATATGCATATTCTGGATGACACTTTCTACCCTACCAAAAACACCTACCAAGCTTCTAAAACATACTTGATGTTTGTTCCCCAGGAATGAGAGGGGCGGGGCGGGGTGGGGGGGGGGGGGGGGAGAGTGAGAAAGAGAGAGAGAGAGAGAGAGAGAGAGAGAGAGAGTATCTGTGTTCTAGAAAACCTAGGTGGAAGATGAGGGATGAAGATATAATAATTTAGTGCCTGAGCTATTGAGTTTCACTTGAGTGACACATCTGAGAAGGAATGAAAGGTTGATATCATCACTTCCTCTGCCCACTTTGTTGGCTGTTTTTGGTTTTTTATTTTTTTTAAAGGAAAGAATTTCTTTGGGGCTGCAGCTGGCTGCCTCCAAAGAGAGATCAAACCAGTACATTTCCTGCAGTTGCCTTTCTCTTTCACTCTGGACTCAGTCACCAGCTGAGTTATTCGGGGTTCCAGAATTCCTTAACTATTTGTTTCATGTTTCCTTAACTACTCATTTCTTGATTCTCATTCATTTCACAACAGATGTTTATTAAGTTCCTATTAAGTGCAAGAGCCTGAGTTAAATGCTGTGGGAGGATATAGAGATATCCCGGATATCTCTATCCTGGATAGTTTACAATGTAATTAAAGCAGGATGTAGATAAGGTGTGTACACGGATAACTAAACTATTAGGTAATACGTGACAGAGATACATACTGAGTTATCAGAGTTTTGAAGAAGGGAGAAGTCTTTTGGTTAAAACAATCAGGAAAGTCTTTATAGAGAGAGTGCTATTGAAATCAGGGCCTCAGGATGGGTATAATTTTGAGTGACAGAGTTGAAGGAATGTGAGAAATTTAAGAAGAAAAAGGGCATGTGCCTGAAGGAAGAGGATTTTAGAAATAGGAAAGCACAAGGTGTATTTGAAAGAAAAACACTATCGTTTTGCTAAAATACAGAATATATACTGCAGAACAGTAGCAAGTCTATAAATATAAGTTGGAGTCAAATCATGTGGGACATTGAATATCAGATAAGATTTGATTCACTTCCAGATAGGCAATGTTAACCTTCTCTTGACTCCAAGGGCATTTAAATAATGGAGACGGAGACCCAGGCTCTATCTTGACAAGATCCATAAGTTACACCTCGAGAACTTTCTAATATGATTACAAAAATATGGATAGTCGTACCTGATGACCTTTACGCCCCATCCAGTCTGAGACTGTAAAGTTTGGTGGTCTCCAGGAAGCCAGACACAGAAAATGAACTCTTGTCTTTTGGTGCCCTGGGTGACCAGCTACATATGGCTCATGGGGAAAGATCTGGCCTCCCAGAGTGGTGCTAAGGGCATGATTTGCTCAGAAGTCAGTCTCTTCTGAAGCTTAGAAAATGCAGATGGCCTCTGCATAATAAATGGTGCCTGGTGTTTCAAATATCAGGTGGGGTCGTCACCACTGCTAGCACAATGACAGGCAGACACGAGTGTGCATGCATGCTGTTTTAGGATCCGTTTAAGTACACTGTATAGACAAAGATTCTTAAGTAGTACCCTGTGGAGGAACAGTGAAGCCCCAGGCAGACTGTCAGAAGAGCTTGTGAAGACTGACAGATATGCAAAATCGTTATTAGCTTTCATTCCCGTTGTTATTTTCTAGACTACCTGGGCTGACTGGGCAGTGAATACAAAACACCTGCTGAGGCCAGAAGTCCTGCAATGGAAGCAGAAGGGAAAAGGAAGAGGGATGTTTGCATCTCAGAAAGAGGAATGGAGAAGCGGGATATGTAATAAGTCGGACTCTGACATTTCAACAGATCAGGTGGGATGAGGGGAGGAGGAGGCTAATAGTGTCATTAAAAAACCAAAACACATTTTGCTGAGGTAGTAACTTCTCTACAAATCCAACAGCAGCATCTGAAATGGCCCTGAAATGGAAAATGATGAGGTTAGGCGTCTGTCTGTGACAGCTGGAAAATTAAATTGAGGTAATGTGGAGGAGATGAGGAAAAGCCTGCACAAAACATGCCACCCATATTCTAAGAAGTCATCTACTGCAATCAGAAGCTGAGTTCAAATTTGAGGCTGTCGAGTGGATTTAATTCACTAAACTTCTCTGTGTTCTTTTTCTAGTTCAGCCACTTGACAGGCTATATTTAACACTTGGGCTTTTTTAAATTTTTTTTTCCTCTGCTGAACTAAACGACCACTGAAGTCCCATCTACCTCTAAAACTCTTCATTTCTGTGATGCAGTAAATTTCATTACCTGGGCGTGAAGTATATTTAGGATCTGAAAAAGTCAAGTGGTTCAGAGAACTTTAAATGTTTTGAAGCCCAAAAGCTTTGTATTTTAAAAATGGGAAAAAAAATGCAGAATATTGATTGGATAGTTCTATTGAGATACTCACTTTCTGATGTTTTATTTAATTATATCACACACAAAGAAACCACATACACACATTTCTAAAGGTAGGAGACAAAGAATTAGAAATAGTAGAGAAAAGAAATAGACACAAATAATACCTTAATATATGCCTAACTCACAAAAATCTGATTTCAAATGAAACTATCTACAATCTAATTCTACTTGTAAAATTTTCTAAGAACCCTAGCCAGTTCTATAGATCGAGTCATTGTTATCTTTATCTTAACCCTCTCCAGCCTCACAGCTCCGACACAAGGAAGGACCTTGTTCATTCCTGCTCCTCCTCCTGAATGTTGCAACAGGTCAGTGGCTTCATTACCCATCCAGCCAAAAAATTTCTTTTAATCCTTTTCCTTACCCCACATTCTTTCAGTCACCAAGTCCTTCTGATTCCATATTCCACATGTACACTGTGGAAACCTCTGTTTCCCACCCTGATCTTTACTGATTTCCTTCAAGACCTCATAATTGCTCATCTGAACTACTGCCACAGCCCACTAAATAAACCATGTTCATTTACTCAAGTCATGCATTTTGTACCGGGATCTCTTTAGGCCCCAATGACACTGGTGAGTAAGAAAGAAGTCCCTATACTCAAGGAGCGCACATTCTAGTGGAGAGACAGACAATAAAACCACTAAAGAAGGAGATTATAAATTATGGGAAGGGCTAGGAAGAAAATAAGCAGAGCGATATGAAAGAGAAAGAGTCACCGAGGACAGAGGGCCTACACAGATAGGGTGGCAGGAGGAGGAAACATGGGAGTGAGGTCCAAAGAGGAAGAAGCAGCCAGCCTTGCCCAGAGCTCTCCAGGAGGCATAAATGCACAGCTGGAGGGACTGCAGGAACAGAGGCTGGAACCTGAGAGAGTGATCCAGGGTGAGGTTGATAGGCCAAATAATAAAAAGCTTTTTTGTCCTCGTTTTGGAGCTGGGAATTTTTTCTAAGTGCAGTGGGTACTAATGAATAGGTTTTAAGCAGGGAAGTTATATAATCTGACTTAAGTTTTTAGGAAGTCACCCCGATTAGTGTATGGTCATGGATTGGAGGAGGACGAAAGGAAAAGAGAGAGCTCAGTTAGGAAGTGACTGCAATAGTGCAAACAAGAGAGTATGATGTCAGGCTAGAGTGATGGTGGAGGAAACGGAAAGAAATGGATGGATCTAGGATAAATTTTCGTGACAGACCGGACTTGATGGATTGGGGGACATGAAGAAAAAAGAGGCCATCTTAATGGGGTGTGGCTTGAGTAACTAACTGGATGGATGGTAGGGATATTTACCATGCTGGGAAAGATGAGGGAAAGAATAGCTTTTATACAGCCAAGAGGTGGTCAAGAAGGCTTTTAGATACAAGATGCTGTAGGTCAGGAGAGAGGTCTGAGCTGGAGATATAAAATTGGGAGTCATCACTGAATAGAACCTGTTTAAAGCAGTGAGACTAGGTGTTATCAGCTGACACAGCAGTGGAGGGAGATATAGCTACAGTAGGAAAGAGGAGAGAAAGGGAGAGAAGAGAAGGCCCAGGACTGAGCCTTGAGACCCTCCCATATACACAGGTCAGGCAAAGAAGGGAGAGCCAGCAAAGGAGGCACTAATTTTCAAGACCCTAATTCGTCTTTTACGTGAAGGCCAGAATGACTTCTCCAACATTCAGATCTTATCACGATTCATCTCTGCTTAGAACACCCTGAGGTTCTCTACTGCCCTCTTGAGAAAAATCTACCCCTCAGAAGATATACAAGTTCCTAGACCTAGGCTTCCTTTCCAGGTTCATCTTCCTTGTCCCATTTATCATAGCACTTTAATATTGTGTTATGGTTTTCTGGGTACACACCTGTCTCTGTTACTAGATGTAACTTAAGGAGAAGGATTATGTCGTTATTAACTTTCTATTTTCAATACCTGGCACACAGCAGGTGCTCAATAACATTTGTTGAACAAGAAGGAAAGGAGAGAAGGTAGGAAGAAGGGAGTGAAAGAAAGAAGAAAGGAAAAGAGGGAGGAAAGGAGGGAAGGAGGAAAAAAGGATTATTATTTGTGTGGGAATAATTGCCACGTATTCGCAAAAAGAATACGTGGCAATTAACGTGTATGCCATCTTCCGGGACATTTTTGGAAACTATGAAATCTGGGATGGAATGAAAAGAGCCCCATCTAGAGGTAGAAAAATGCAAGAATGGACGCTTTTTGAAGTTTTTCCAGAAATATAAACCACTGACCAGGCAAAGCTGAAACTTATACCAAAGTAACCTTTTTAAAAAAGCCAATCAATAGTAATGATATCTAGAAATCAGTTAACAACAAAAAATATTTCTCAAATTCTTCATGAGAAAATCAGAATAAAAAAAATATATCATTGAGTCACGTGATCTCTGAACTTACAAAGCATAAGTTGTTATTATTTTTTTGGCAGTCAAGTCCTAAACAGTTGCGACTTCATACAATTAGACCTTGAGAATTTACTAGGAGATTCTAGCTTTTTTCATATCATATCATGTCATGTCATGTCATGTCATATCATATCATATCAGTGATAAAGTGAAGCTTCTCTGCCTGGAGAAATCAATTGCTCCCACCATGACCGCACCTCAGGAGAAATGTCCCGGAGGAAGGAGAGAGGCCCTAGCCGTGGGTGCTAGCATTCTGCAGTAACAGGCGACTGAGGTCTCAGAGCTTCACATGCCTCTGAACTTCATAGTAAATCCACATGGATAAAAGCAGCAATCAGCAAATAGAGTTCTACTGATCAACGGTAAGTTGTCAACCAGCAACTGATATCTGTCGTCTTTTGAGTGGTTTTGTTTGAGTTTAACGAAGGGTAGAGAAAATGATGGGACATGGGCAGCAATTTAAACCCTGTACTGCGGCCATATGAAATATCACTACAGAGGATATTTTTATGTTACTGTTTTATTTGAACTCTACTGTTTCAGAAAACTTACAGGTTTGATTTGGCTGTGAAGCACTATATTCCATTTGCTTATTTATAAAAGACCCAACTTCTATATACTGTGGAATAGATATAGCACATGGAATAGAAAGAAGAATGGAACAGGAGTGAGAAAACTAAATTCTTATCCCAGCTGTGTGATCTCAGGCAAGTCATATAATTTTTCATTTGAACATTGGATTTCTAGAATGTGAAATGGGGAGAATTTTCACTGCATTCATCTCTCAGGATCTTTTGAAGAACAAATAAAATAATACACATGAAAGCATGTTTTATTTTTAAGAAAAAATTATTGAGGTATAATTTACACACAATGAAATCCATAGATCTTAAGTGTTCGGTTCAGTGAGTTTAGACAAATATATATATAACTATAACCCATACTTCAATCGAAATACAGAATATTACCACCATCCAAAAGTTACCTTGGGCCTCTTCCCAGTCAATAATTCCCAGCCTCTGCTTCAGATGCAACACATCTCTGATTTTTTCACCATAGGTGATTTTTTTTTGCCTATTCTAGAACTTCAAATAAACGGAAAAATACAGTATGCATACAGTATGGCTTCTTTCACACAGCATCATATCTTAGATTTATTCACATTATTAGATGTGTCAGTAGTTTGTATATTTTTTACTGAATAATATTCCATTATTTATCTATTCTTTATTTTAAGAGTAGTTCGATGAGTTTGGTGAATGTATACACTCTATAACCACCACCACAAACAAAATAAAACATTTCCATAACCTCCAAAACTTCCCTCAGGCTCCTTTTACCATCAATCCCTTCTCATATCCATGACTCTAGGCACTACTGTTCTGCTTTTCATCATGATAGTTTTGCTTTTTCTAGAATTTCATATAAATGGAATCATACACTGTGTAGTCTTTTGTGTTTGTTTTTACTTACCCTAATGTTCATCCACATTGTTGCATGTATCAGTAGTTTTCCAGTGAATGAATATACCACAATTTGTTTATCCGTTAACTAATTGATGGGTACTTGGGATGTTTCCAGTTGGAAAATTCATGTACAATTAAGTCTTCATGCAAATAAATGTTTCATTTCTGTAGGATAAATATATAAGAGTGGGATTGCTGAGTCATATGGTAACTTTATAAGAAATGGTCAAACTGTTTTCCAAAGTAGCTATATAATTTTTGCATTCCCATCAGCAATGTATGAAAGTTCTAGCTGCTCCACATCCTTGTCAACACTTCACATTGCTAGTCTCTTTAATTTTGGCCATTACGGTGAGTATGTAGTGGTATTTCACTGTGGCTTTAATTCACATTTCCCTAATGACTAAATAATATTGAGCATCTTTTTATGTGTTTATTTGCCATTTGTTTATTTTCTTTGGTGACGTGTCTATTTAAAAATAATCTTTTACACTTTTTTTTTTTAATAGAGTCATTTGTCTTCTCACAATTTAATTATAAGAGTTATTTTCTTGGACATAAGCCCTTTATCAGATGTTTTGCAAATAGTCTGTGACTTGTCTTTTTCTTTTCTTGACACCGTCTTTTCAAAAGCAAAATTTTTAATTTTGTTGGTTTAATTCATCTGTACTTTTGATTTGTGCTTTTCGTGTCTTATATATGCTTATCCAAGGTCCAAATATTTTCTCCTATGGTTTCTTCAAAGGTTTAAAAATTTTAGCTCTATGGTTAGTTTTATAATATTGTGAGTTTTTTTTTTTTTTTTTACGTACTGTGTGACATACGAGGCTAAGTTCATTTTTCCCATATGGCTATCTAATTGTTTCAATGCTGTTTATTTAAAAGACTATCATTCCTCCTATTGAATTGGCAGCTTTGACTAAAATTAATCAATCATATATATAAGGATCTGTTTCTGGATTTTTTGTCTACCTTTATTCCAATATCAAACTCTCTTGACTACTGTAATCTTAAATATGTTTTGAAATCAAATAGTGTAAGACAATTCAAATTTTCTTCTTTTTAAAAATTGTCTTGTCTATTTTAAGACCTTTGAGTTTCTATATCAATTTAAGAATCAGCTTGATATTGTGTTGAATCCATAGAACAATTTGAGGACAAACAACATCTTAACAATATTGAGTCTTCTGATCCATAAGCATAGAGCTTTTAGTGTAAAGGTCTTGCACATATTTTGGTAAACTTATTCTTAAGTATTTTATGTTGTTTGACACTATTGTAAATAGTATTGTCTTTATTCTAATTTCCAATTATTCATTGTTAGTATTTAGAAATACAATTGATATTTTGTGTATTGTCCTTGTATTGTGCAATTTTGCTATACTCTAGTTCTATTCACTTTTTTTTGTAGATTCTTCTCTGTAGCTCTATAGATTTACTTTTTTTGTGTGTATGCAAGATCATGTTGACTATAAATAAAGATCATTTTATTTCTTCATTTGCAGTTTACCTCCTCCTTTCTCTTCATTTCTTTTTCTTACCTTACTGCATTGCTGAGGAGCTCTGGTATAATGTTGAAGTGAAGAGGGCAGACATCCTCATTTCTTTCCAACCTTCGGGAGGAAGGACAAGATTGTTCACTGATAAATATGATGTTAGCTGCTGGTTTCTCATAGATGGCATTTGTTAGTCTGAGGGAGTTCTATTCTATTCCTAGTTTGCTGAGAGTTTTTATCATGAATGAGATTTAAATTTTCTCAAATCCTTTTCTGTATCTATGGAGATAATCATATGATTTTTCTTTTTTTCTATTGTGATGAATCATATTGCTTGATTTTAAAGATTAATACTTTATTCCTGGGATAAACCTCACTTTGCAATGATGTTTATTTTTTTATATGTTGCTGGATTTAATCTGCTAATATTTTGTTAGGGATTTATGTATTTGTGGTTTTGAGGAACATCGGTCTGTAGCTTTCTAGTAATAACTTTGTCTGGTTTTGGTATTAGAATAATGGTGAACTTATTAAAATAAGTTAAAAAGCATTCCTTCTCTTCTGCTTTATGAAAGCGTTTGTGTAGGACTGGTATTATTCCTTTCTTAAATACTTGGTAGAGGTCAACAGTAAAACCACTGGGCCTAAAGTTTATGAGCAGTCTTTAAATTACAGATTCAAAATTTTAAATAGATATACAACCTTCCAGTTTACCTATTTCTTCTTGAATGGGTTCGTGTTTTTCAAGGAATTTTTATTTCATTTAAGTTGTTGAATATGTTGACATAAAATATGCATATTCCCTGATTATTCTTGTAATGTTTATAGAATCTGTAGTAACATCCCCTTTTACATTCCTAATATTGGTAGTTTGTGTCTTCTCTCCTTTTACTGATCAGGCTGGCTAGAGGTTTATCCAATTTTATTGATTTCCTTAAATGAAACTGCTATAGTTTCACAGATTTTCTCTATTGTTTTTCTGTGTTATTGGTTTACTTTTTATCTTTATTATTCCTCCTTCTGCTTAAAATTTAACTTGCTTTTTTCATAGTTTTGTAAGGTGCGAGATAAGGTTATTAATTTAAGACCTTTTAAATTTTCTAATAGGATTATTCAATGTAAAAAGTCTTCCTCTAAGCACAATTTCAGCTGCATTTCATAAATTTTAATGTATATATTTTCATTTTCATTCAGCTCAAAGTATTTTCTAATTTTCTTTTAAATTTCTTATTTGGCTGTGAGTTATATAAGACTATATAAATTTCTAATAATTTGAGGATTTTCGTGATATATTTGTGTCTTTGTTTATTGTGGCCAAAGAACATACTCTACCATTTCAATTATTTTAAATTTATTAAGACTAATTTTATAAACCAGTATATGTTTTATTTTGGTGAATGTTCTATGTGGACTTTAAGAAAATGTGTATTATGCTCTTATTGGGTGGAACACTCTATAATATCAATTGGGTTATACTAGTCCTTTGAGTTTTCTATAGCCTCGTCTGTTATTTTTTACTTGTTTCATCAATTATTGGGAGAGGAGTGTTGAAAATTCAAAATATATTTGTGTATTTGCCAATTTTTCCTTTTGGTTCCATCAAACACTGCTTCATGTATTTTGAATCTTTATTATTAAGTGCATATACATTAAGGATTGTTTTGTCTTCTTGATGAATTCAATGCTTTATTACTATGAAATGTCCCTCTTTATCTTCAGTAATATTCTTCATTCTGAAATCTATTATTAATATAGTCATTCCAGCTTTCTTTTAATTAGTGTTTGCATGGTATATCTTTTTCCATCCTTATATTTTTAACATATCTGTGTCTTTATGTATAAAGTGGGTTTCTTGAATATGGCAAATAGTTGGGTCATGCTTTCTTATCCAACTTGACAATCTCTGGCTTTTAATTTGGTTATTTAGACACTTTTATTTAATTTCTTTGGTTTTAAATTTGCCATCTTGCAACCAGTTTCAATTTGTCTTCTGTGTTCTTATTTCCTTTTTTCTATTTTCTAGGCTTCTTTTGAGTTAATTAAATTAATTTTCATAGTTCTATTTTATTTCCATCATTGCAGTATTAACTCTTTCTTTTTTTAAGGAATTGATCCAAAATTTACAATATCCATCTTCAATTTATAATAATCTTTATATAATATTATACTTCTTCACCTGCTACTGTAAGAAACATGCAAATTATATTTCTACTTCCTTCTTTGTTATTGTTGTCATGCATTTTACTGCTACATATTTTATTAATTCCACAATACAGTATTTTTATTTTTGCCTTAGTCAATTGTCTTTAGAAATTTAAAGATATAATAAAATATATCTTTTATATTTACCTACATATTTGCCCTCTTTAGCATTCTTCACTTCTCTTTTTTGACCCAAGTTTTCATTTGCTATCACTCCTTTTGCCTGAAGAACTTCATTTAACATTTCTTTCAATGCAGGCCACTGATGATGGGTCCTCTTGACTTTTAGTCACATAAAAAAAGCTTTATATTTGCCTTCATTTTTGAAAGTTGTTTTTCCTGGCTATATAAATGATGGTTGAATTTTTATCTTTTCAGCACTTAAAGATATTGTTGCATTGTCTTCTGGCTTGAGTAATTTTTGATGAGAAGTCTGCTGTCATTATTTGTTCTGTTAAAATGTGAATTTTATGATTTTTTTCTTTTTCTGGATGCTTTAAGGTTTTTCATTCTATCATTTGTTTCAATAATTCGATATGGTGCCTGTTGGTGCAGTTTTCCTATTTTACACTGATTGGGGTTTGTTGAGATTCTTGGATCTGTGAATTTATAGTGGAAATTTTTTGGTTATTATTTCTTCAAGTATTTTTTCTCTCCCTTCTTTTTTTGGATCCTAGTTACACATATTTAGACTGTTTGATATTGTTCTACAGTTCACTGAGGCTCTGTTCTTTTCTTAAGTTTTTTTCTTCCTGTGTTTCATTGTGGATAATTCCTACTATTATGACTTCAATTTCACTATTGTTTTCTTCTGCAGTTTCCAGTCTGCAGCTGATCTCATTCAGTTTATTGTTCACATCAGATATTACATTTTTCATTTCTAGATATTTTATTTGGGTCTTTATTATATATTCAATTTTTCTTTTCATCACGTTCATGTTTATCTTAACATCTTTAGCATATTTATAATAGTTGTTCAAGGTCTTTATCTACTAATTCCATCTTCTCATTTTTTTTTTTGATTATTATAATTTATTTTTCTCCCTGTTATGGGTTATACTTTTCTGCTTCTTTGGATGCTTGGTAATTATTGCATGATAAACATTGTGAATTTTATGATCTTGAATGTTGGATTTTGGTGTATTCCTTTAAGAATGTTGGCTTTCATCCTGAAATACGATTAAGTTACTAGCAGGTACGTTTACGCTTTTATAGGCTTGCTTTTAAGCTTTATAAAAGGGGGTCCAGAGCAAAGCTTTACTATAAAGGATGACTCTTCTAAGAACTCTGTGTATTGCAATTTTTCTGTTTTGGTCAATGTAATGTGAACTATCCTCAGCCTTATGTGAGCTCTGGGAATTTCTTGGTCTATTTCTTTCTGGTGGTTATTTCATCAACCTTGTGTATTTTTGCTCCACACAAATTCAGATCATTAGCCAAAGACCTGAGAGGACTCCTTTGCAGCTATCTGGAGTTTCTCTACACCATAAATTCTAGCTTCCCTGGACTCTCTAATCTCTGAGCTCTGTCAAATTAATGAGACTGCAGGATTTCCTTGGGATCCCCTTGACTACATTGCAGCCTATAAACTGTCTCCAGTAAGTAAGCTGGGACAATCACAGGGCTCACAGTTTGTTTCTCTTCTCTCAGAGATCAGTCCTATATTCCCTGTTGTCCAATGCCTTCTAATTCTTTAGGGTAGGAAAGTATTTCCTAAAGCAATTGATCCTACTCCAAGTCTCTTTTGTGAATATTAATTCTCCCAATAGCCCCCAGAAATACATATTATTTTGATGATAATGCTCATTTTATAGGTGAGTTAACTGGGCATAGAGAAATTAAAAACCTCACCCAAATTCATATATCAAGTAAAGGTTAGAGGCGAGATTTGAACCCAGGAAGTCCAGGCCATGCTTTTAAGCATCATATTATATTTCTACCCAAGGAAGTATTAGGAATATAAGAATCAAGCACACTTAGATATTTGAAAAAGGAGTAAGATGTAGTAGCCCTCATCTCAAATTTAAAGAAGAGTATGAATGCAAAGCATGGGCTACAGGTAGGAGATATTTTCATGCCTACAGAATGGCTTGGGCCTTGACTCAATCAATGCAGGCCAGGTTCAGCTGAGGATAAATGTTCCATAAATACTCGGAGATGCCACTGCTAGGGTAGGCAAAAGAGTAAAGCATGTTTCCAATATAGAATGCCACCTTGGAATGACCTTGGCATCATTGGCATTTCAGAGAGTGATGTGTTCAATTTGCCCAGCAAGGCTGAAAGTCAGCACTTTGCAGGACAGATACAATTGTCTGGAGAGCAAATCAGAGGGAACACTTTGCAATTAGAGAAGCTGCTATGGAGGCAGCAAAGTGAGGGTTCTATAGAGAAAAAGTAACTGCTGATTGCATAGAATGGTTACTAGCTCACAAGGAAAGGTAACAGACTCGACACCTGACTTACTCTCCTTTACATTAGAGAACTGTCTCTATTCATCATCCTCAGACTCATTCTCTTCTGGCAGTGAACTGGGTCTTCATAGTTCATTGAGTCTATGCCCCTGCCTCTATGAACATCAGTCTTATACTCTCCAGGAATGTCCTTATGATATAGGTTTGAGGCTCTCTAGAGAGTCGTCTATCCTTCAATGATTGATATTTTTACTCAGTTGCTTATAGAATTAATTTCTCAGCTATATTAACTCTGTACTGGGCACTTGCTCAGTTGAAAAACCTCTCTGCATTCTACATGCTTTTCCGCAAGAGGCTTCATAACACCTTGTCTTGCTTATCCAATACCTTGGCAGCAGGTTGCATTTTATAGCTCTACTCTGAGACACTTTCATGTAGTCTTTTTTTTTTTTTTTTGGTCTAAATGCCTCTTAGTCAATCTATCTTCCTTTTGCATGATGATGTTTTAGGCTTCTTTCCATCCTTGGGATGAAAAATGTACCTTTCATCTGTGCCAGTTATTAATTTAATGTCTTTCATCTCCAAACCTACATTCTTTACCCTGTTTTGTAATACTGGAGCTGGACTGTATGGGCTATATTTCTCTTTTTCCAGCTGGCCTGATGTTAAGTTTTGACAATAGGAGTGTGGGAGGGGCAATGCAAGGCTGGAAGAGAAAAAAGGGCCTTTTTCTTCTTCCAGTTTTCTGCTTTTCAGTGCAGCAGGAAACAGATCAGTACGCAGGTACCCCAACAGTGTTTTCCAGCAGCGGCAGGCTACCCATTGTGGCTCAACAGTGGGTGTCCTCCAGCTAGTTTCCTCATGCTGCAGGCAGCATGTTCCTGTGACAACTGGAAACTCTCCTCAGAGGTCTGAATCCAGCCATTTAGGATCCTTTTTTCTGACTTTCTAAGTTTCTTCCTTTTTCCCTTTTCTCTTAGTCCTGGGTATGGTAGTTGCTTTCTGCAGTTACTGCCTTCTACCCCTTAGTGTTCTCTTGTGCCCCTCTTAATAGTTAACGACCTTTTAAATAGTTAACTAGTGTTTATATTAAATTTTCCCTGTTCAAATTTCTGTGATTTCTGTCTCTTGCCTGGACTCTGATTGATAACCATCTGAGGATGCTTTGGTGTTTGATTTTTATTTTCGAAAGATGACAAAAACAAAAGACTCTCTTTTATTTGTATGTGTGTGTGTTTGCATGATATAGGTTTAAAGCAGTAATTTAGCACAGTGGTTAAGAGCATGGAAACTGAGGCCACATTGGCTTTGCCACTTCCTAGCTGTGTGTCCTTGAGCAAATTGTCTCTTTGTGCCTCAGTGTCCTCATCTGTAAAATGAGGATAAATAGGGTTGCCAGAGAAAATACAATATGCCTAGTTAAATTTGAATATAAGATAAACAACGAATAATTTCTTAGTATAAGGATGTCCCAAATATTGCATGGACATCCATCCTGTATTTTTTATTTGCTAAATCTGGCAACTCTAATACTACAACATAAAAGGTTAAATGAGTGATTATGTGTGAAGAGATTGGAACAAATTTTGCACATAAGAATCACCCAACAGTTAGTCATCCTTTTGCTTGCTTGTTATATGCACCAGCACCCTTTGTCAGGGATACTCCACTGTGAATTGTAACATTTCTCCTTCATTTATTGTTCCTCTTAGCTTCATCTCCCATAGCCCCACCTTCCATCCTTCAAAGTAGCAGAGCCAGCCAGTCTTTCTGGCAGGCATGGCCACCGATTAGGTCAGAGTATGCCTCTGATCCAAGGAGACTGGGAGTCAGTCCATGAAGTAGGCTAAAAAAGCATTGCTGTCCTATGTAGTAGGAAAGAGCTATGCCAGTCAGAATTCAACTGGAGAATATGGAGGAGATGGACCAATGAGAACTCATATATGCAGAGATGGGAAGATCTGTCATGAGAGAGACTTCAAAGCAGAGAGAAAGAGGGCAAGTGTCTAAAAACTCCTGAAATCCTGATACATTTACCAGTTCCAGCGCTTGTGCAATCCTACAATAAATCCCCTTTTTCCCTTGAGATAGAAGAAGTGAGTTACTGCTCTTTGCAAACAACACACACACACTCAATCAAGTAAATGAACATCCTATATTTTGAGTGCTGTTAGGGAAAGCGAGGATACAAAATTGAGAAGCACCATCTCCTTCCTTGAAGACCACAGAATCTGGAGGACAGAAAATACAGAGACAACTTATGCAGAGATAGGGGACAATCTAAGTAAATGTCAAAATAGAGGTATGTATAAAAATATGCTCAACTAATGGATTTTGTAAGAATTACAAGTTCACCTGCTGGTAAAGTTAATATTTTCTGAAAAATACAAAGTATTCTCATGCTAGCAAAATATGAGATAGGATAAATTTTTCCTTTTCTTTCATTCTAGGCATTGAACTACACCTCACATTTGGTATAATGTGAGTGTTCTAGAGATTATGATCATGGAAAAGCAGAAGGAACACAGAAACCCAAAAGCCTCAGGCAGCAGGAGAAGCAAGGCATTTATAGTGTGGGACAATATGAATACAAATATCATATTTTTAAAAATGTGTATATGTATAATTACTTAGAAATCACATGCATATGTGTATGTATACCCATGCAAACATGCATACAACACATGCATACAATAAAGACATACTGAAACTAAGTGAATCTGCCACAGCTACGATGCTTAGAAGACCACCTGACAAATTTCCTCCAATGGATCACAGAATCATGTTTTCTATGATATCTAAATATTGTGAATTGATAAATTACATAATTCTTAACTAGAGGCTTGAGATCATAAGAGGACAAAGAAGGATGAGGAGTTGGGGAACTGGTAGTGTTAAGGTACCAGGAGGTAACAATAAATGAGAGACCAAGAACCATACTTGAGAAACCCAGCTAGAAGTCACCCTGGAAGTGGATGGCACTAGCTAACCCACTGAGAAGGTCTTGAGCATTTATCAGCTCAGGACCGGTCAACCTCAGTGCGCCCTCTAGTGGAACCAGTGGCTTGTAGACTGTACGGACTAGACTAGTTATATGGTAATGTGAGCAGAGGATAGATAGTTGCTTCTCCTTTGAAGAACTTTCTTCCTTGGGCCTTTAGCTCCTTGTAAATATGCAGTACTATACACTGGACTCCTTGACTGAGGCAAGTCAATATTGTTATAAATACCCCAAAGGTATTTCTCTCCCTCCTTGGTCAGTCATTCCAACTATTCAGTTTTTCTTTTTGATGGAGCAGTCAAGGATTATTGCAGGTGAGGAATGGAATGCTATTGCTCTTCATTCACAAACATTTATTGAGCCTACTAAGCACCAGGAACTGTGTTAGATGTCATGCACTTCCTACATTCCAGGCTGTGTCCTAAGCACTTTACATATATTAACTCATTTAGCCACCACAACAGCCTTGGGAGACAGGTGCTGTTTTACTCATGAGGAAACTAAAGCACAGAGGGGTCACACAGCCTGCTTGTACTTGTGGCAGAATTTAAACCCAGGCTGTCTGGCTTCAGAGTCCATATTCCTAATCCCCATACCACGAATAGGGGATACAATTGTATAGCATAGGGCTTATCCTCAGAGAATTTAAGTCTAGTGGGTGTATTCCCAGTTTGTTATCCTTTCAAAATGGAGACTCCAAGTTCCAGCTCCTCCTGCCCTATCATTTCTTAAGCACAGAGGATGGCAGTTGTTGGTAACTAAGACAAGTGCCACTGAAAATAAGCTTGCACTCCCTGTTCAGCCTTCCACTGTAGAACAGGTCAATTCCTACTCTAAATGATAATTGCACAATATCCTCGGGCTATGTAATAACAACATTTCAATGGAAAATTGCTTTTAGTGATTTGTTCAATCCAAGAAAATTATGTACAAATTAAACCACACTTTCCCAGGGAACCGCACTATAATTGCAAGGAGGAAATTTATAACTTTCTTTTAAAAAAAGTCTGGACAGATCAACATATTTGGTCAAAAAGCAAGAGATTTACTGGGAGAACTCAAAGCACAAGGCCTGTGGACAGTGTGCACTACAGTTTCAGTAATTGCTATTTCTGATACAGCAGCTAAACACATCACATCCTTGGTCCTCTGTGATCCAAATCTGATCAAAAGTTCTTCCACAGTGGATTAATGATCCAAGATGAGAACAAAAAGCAACTGAAGGAATAAAAATAAACTATCACATTGCACTATCGACAGAGAGATCCTGTTTCAAGTGGTTCAGATGCCAGAAAGGGAGGGATGAATATTAGCTCTGCAGGTGGATAAAATGTTAGAGTTCCAAGGCTCAACGGCAGTGACATATACTCAAATATCAGGGCCCTAAGCACTGCTATAGCACCTGGTGACACCCACCATCCCAGCAGACAACAGGGACCCAATCGTGTTTTGCAAGCACAAAGCAGTAGCTGGACTAGGGCCAGGCAGACTCGGACAGCCAGATACTAGGACTGGTCTTGAATGTACATGGGGATTTAGTTCCTCATACAGTTCAAGTTATGTCTCCCTTGTCCTGGTGACCAGGATTTGCTATTCCATCACTGGAGACCAGTGTCTTCGGGCTCTCCTCTTTCTGGGTTAGAGAACATTCATGGTCTTGCGTTTAGTGCTGGGCTTCAGAGGCAGAGAGATGTGAGTTTACATCCTTCTTAGCTATTTGACTGTGGACAAGTCTCAATCTTTCTAAGCTTTAGCTTGCTCATTTGTAAAATGAGGGATGATGATGCTTAGGCCACAGAACTATGAAATAATACATACATACATAAATACACACACACACACACGGAAGTTTTGTTTTGTTCTTAAGGAATTCAGGGATGGCTTATAAGGTCTGTGTTTCCAAAGAAATATGAAATAGTGTAGTAACAACACAAGTAAATCCATACTACTAATACTAAAACTTCTGACCTGGAAGAGTCTTTGGAGTTCACCTGATATGGGAAGGGTGCTGAAAGGAGAAAGAGGGTGAAAAAAGAAGGTGAGGGATTGAGGAACCCCAAAGATACATTTCACTTGTACTGAATCCATTCATTCCAAAATCCTTCTTGAGTGTCTACTATGTACAAGGTTCCAAGCCCAACATTCTCACTGCCCTAAATGTTGTTAGTCTAGTAGGGTAGATAAGGTATGAATCCACCTTGTCATAAGGCTCATGAGAGAGCAGTTCAAGTGCATGTCTGCCTAGAGGGAGATCAGTGAAATGTGACCTCTATATAACCTCTACCCTGGCAGGTTGCCTATACCGTTTGCCTGTCTTTTCTGTTGTTAAAGATTCTCAAGGCGAGCAATTTCATAGCTGCCCTTGGTCACCAATTCTGTGTGTTAAAACTGTAACAGGCAATTCTTCTTGATGTCTAACTAAAACATCCGTAGTTTAAATCCAGCCCCTCCAGTCTGTTCTCAGAGAAGATGGAGAGCAGCTGGCCACCATCTTCTGCATAATCACCCTTCAGGGGACTGAAGACTGTTATTAAGTTTCTTCTGAGTTCGACATGATTACCCATCATGGATTGACTGAGAAAACAAGATGCAGACATTGTACTTCATTTTCAAGGCAAATGAGTTTCTGTGGGAATTTAGTGACATGGAAGACAGTGCAAGTTGCCTTTGGCCATGGACAAGATGTTGGGGTGAGCAGCTGCAGGGTGGTTGGTAATTTTCTCCCAAGGACAATGAATAAATTATGATATATCCTGGAGAACATTTCATCACTATGAAAACCCACAGAGATTCATTCTAAAACTTCAGTTTTAGAAGAGAAAGTTAAGTTTGCTCTCCATCCAGATAGTCACCCTCCTAGGGAGAACCAGGTGGTAAAACGAGTAAAGAGAGAAATTGAGATTGTATTTTACAGTTTAACCTTAACGACTTTGATGTACTATTAGTTGTTTTAAAAAAGACACATCCATTTATTATCTCTCAAATCCTCAGATAACGTGCCTCAAATGGTAATAATTTTAAACTACATAGTTTAAAAACTGAATATTGTTGGAGCAATAATACCCATTGCTGAGGTAGTAACTCCCAATCCAAGAAATACTTTGTATTTGCAAATGTAAGCATATCTTGTTTTATTGCATTTCACTTAATTGTGCTTTGTAGATATTGCATTTTCTTTTTACAAATTGAAGGTTGTGGCAACTCTGTGTTGAGCAAGTCTAGCGGTATCATTTTTCCAAGCGCATTTGCTCACTTTATGTGTCTGTGTTACATTCTGGTAATTCTAATAATATTTCAAACTTTTTTCATTATTATTGCATTTATTATGGTGATCTGTGATCAGTGATCTTTGATGTAATTATTGTAAATGTTGTGTGTGTTCTGACTGCTCCACTGACTGGCCATTCCCATTTCTCTCCTTCTCCTCAGGCCTCCTTATTCCCTGAGACACAACGATATTAAAATTGGGCCAATTAATAATCTTACAATGACCTATAAATGTTTGAAGAGTTGCACATCTCTCTAAATCAAAAACAAGAGATGATTAAGCTTAGTGAGGAAGGCATGTCTAAAGCCGAGATAGGCTGAAAGCTAGGCCTCTTGTGCCAGTTAGCCAAGTTGTGAATGCAAAAGGAATGTTCTTGAAGGAAATTAAAAATGCTACTCCAGTGAACACACAAATGATAAGTGAAACAGCCTTATTGCTGATATGGGAAAGCTTCAGTGGTCTGTACAGAAGATCAAATAAGCCACATTTCCTTAAGCCACAGTTTAATTCAGAATAAGGCCCTAACTCTCTTCTATGAAAGCTGAGAGAGATGAGGAAGCTGCAGATGAAAAGTCTGAAGCTAACAGAGGTTGGTTCATGAGATTTAAGAAAGAAGCCATCTCCATAACATAAAAGTGCAAGGTGAAGCAGCAAATGCTGATGTAGAGGCTGCAGCAAGGTATCTAGAAATCTAGCTGAGATAATTAATGGAGGTGGCTATTTTCATTAAACAACTAAACAACAAGAGAAGTCAATGCCTGGCTTCAGAGCTTCAAAGAACAGGTTGAGACCGAAAAAAATGGCATAGGTGATAGAGGCTCTGTTCATCCCTCTCGTAACCAAATCAAACTTGTGACGAAAATGAGGAGCAGCAGCAAGGAAAAATCACCTGGGATCTAGATGAACAAGCCATACAAATAGGGAGAAATACAGGAAATCACCCTACAATGGCAGAAGGTAGGACGAGGTGAGGACACGAGGCTGCCCAGTCCTGAGCAGCTGAGCCGGACAAAGCAGCAGCAGACACCTCTTAAAGGGGCGGCATCTGGGAGGGGATTTTTGCGGTAATGGATCTGCTTGCTCTGAGCACCAGTGCCCATTTGGCTGAGCTCAGGGGGCACCAGGGACTTACCGGAAGACATTGTCGGAGTGAGGGCCCAGGTGAGACTCGCTCTGTACAAAAGTGCCGGCAGTATCCATTGTTCCTTGTTGAGCCCTCCCCCATCCCAGAATACGGACACAGCACCACCATAGCAGAGACGTCATCAAACTGGATAACAGGTTGCTCTGCCCAGAGGATTCCCTGAAACCCCATCTCTCGCAACTCGCGGCTTCACTCAAGCCACATCCAGGTATATCCTCAGCGAGTCAAGTACTCCTTGCTGAACAGTACCTAGACTCACACTGGAGGCAGCTGGCCTTAGTTTCTGGTGTTGCCTTTTGAGGCAACTATAAGCACAGCATCTGTGGATTGCTTGCTGAATCTTAATAAGCCTCTACCCCTCCAGTGGCCCTGGAGGGGTAGAGGCTTGGGCTAAATTTGGCCTGCAGCTGAACCCCTCTCATGACTATTCCACTAGACAGACAACTACTTCACAAATCCACATTAATAAGACCGGGAGACTTAAGAGCTTTGCTTAGTACATAGAAGCAGACACAGAAAAACAGCCAAAATGGGAAGACAAAGAAGTAGAAACCATATGAGAGAACAGAACAGAGATCCAGATATAATGGAGTCAAGTAATCTAACAGATGCAGAGTTCAAAACACTGGTTATAAAGATACTCAATGAACTTTTGGGAAGCGTAGGGAACTTCAACAAAGAAATTAAAAAAACATAAAAATAGAAATGGAAATTATAAAAGGAAACCAGTCTGAAATGAAGAACACATTGGAATAAACAAAGGAATAAACAAAGTGAATAAAGAAAAAGATCAAATGCCCTATCTAGAGGACAAGAAAGCCAAGGACACACAAGCAGAATGGCAAGAGATAAAATGCCAAGACTATAAAAATCATTTAAGGAGCATATGGGACACTGTTAAGGGTCCAAATAGCTACCTGATCGGCATAACTGAATAAAATCAAGATGTTAAACAGCTATTTGAAGAAATAATGATGGAAAACTTCCCTAACCTGGTGAAGGAAGTGGACATAAAACCCCAGGAAGCTCAGAGAATTCCGAAAATCAGGGATCTAAAGAGGCCCACACCAAGACATATCATAATTAAAATGCTAAAGGTTAAATACAAAGAAAGAATATTAAAAGCAGCAAGAGAAAAACAGATAATTACTTAAGGGAAAACCCATAAGACTGGCAGCTGATTTCTCAAAAGTAACTATGCAGGACAGAAGGGCTTGGCACAAAATATTCAACAGGATGAAGATCCAGGATCTACAACCAAGGATACTTTATCCAGCAAAGCTATCATTTAGAATTGAAGGACAGACAAAGAGCTTCTCAGACAAAAATAAGCTAAAGGAATTTATCACCACCACAGTATTACAGGAAATGTTGAAGGGACTTCTTTAAGAAGAAAAAATACAAAAGACTCACTTCAGATTAAAAGACATACACAGACTAAAAGGAAGGGGATGGAAAAAGATATTGCTTTGATGGACCTAGAAGATATTTAAGTCAGACAGAGAAAGATAAACACTATATGATTTCACTTACATGCAGAATCTAAGGAATAAAAAGAACAAACTAATCAAAAACAGACTCACAAATATAGTGGATAATTTGGTGACGGACAGAGGGAAGCGGGCTTTGGGGTTTGGGAGAATAGGGTGAAGGGTTAAAGAAGTACAAATTAGTAGCTGATGGATGGTCACCGGGATGAGGAGCATGGCATAGGAAGTGCAATTAGCATTAATATGTTGGCTAGGTGGAGGGTCAGGGGAGAGAGGGAGCAATTGTGGGATCATTTTACGAACTATATAGATGTCTAAGCAATGTATTGTATACTTGAAACTAATTAAAATAAATTTTAAAAAAGGAACAGGTTGACTCTCTTGACTCTATTGTTAGGGGCTAATGTAGCTGGTAACTTTAAGTCGAAGCCAGTGCTCATCTATCATTCTGAAAATCCTAGGGCCCTTAAGAATTATGCTAAAGTTACTGTGCTCTGTAAATGGAACAACAAAGCTGGATGACAGCACATCTCTTTACAACATAGTTTACTGAATATTTTAAGCCTATTGTTGAGACCTACTGCTCAGAAAAAAAGATTCCTTTCAAAATATTAGTGCTCATTGACAATGCAACTGGTCACCCAAGAGCTCTGATGGGGATTAATAAGATTAGTGTTTTCATGCCTTAACACAACATCCATTCTACAGCCCATGGGTCAGGGAGTAATTTTGACTTTCAGGTCTTAGCATTTAAGAAATACTTTAGCTGCCACAGATAGTGATTCCTCTGATGGATCTGGGCAAAGAAAGTGAAAAATTCCGGAAAAGAATCAACATTCTAGATCACATTAATAACATTTATGATTCATGGGAAGAGATAAAAATATCAACATTAACAGGAGTTTGGAAGAAGTTGATTCCAACCCTCATGGATAACTTTTAGAGACTAAGATTTCAGTGGAGGATGTAGCTGCAGATGTGGTAGAAATAGCAAGATAACTAGAATTAGAAGTGGAGCCTGAAGATGTGACTGAATTGCTGCAATCTTATGATAAAACTTTAATGGATGAGGAGTTGGTTCTTATGGATGATCTACTCCTGGTGAAAATGCTATGAAGATCGTTGAAATGACAATAAAGGATTGAGAATATTATATAAACTTAGTTGATAAAGCAGCAGCAGCATTTGAGAGGACTGGCTCCAATTCTGAAAGAAATTCTACTGTGGATAAAATGCTATCAAGCAGCATTGCATGCTACAGAGAAATCACTTGTGAAAGGAAGAGTCGATTAATGCAGCAAACTTCACTGTCTTATTTTAAAAAATTGTCTCAGTAACCCCAACCTTCAGTAACCACCATCCTGATCAGTCAGCAGCCATCATGATCAAGGCAAGATCTTCTACCAACAAAAAATTATGACTTGCTGAAGGCTCAGATAATGGTTAGCATTATCAATTCAATATTTTTCAAGTAAGGAATGTATATATGTAAAGAAATAATGCTATTGCACACTTAATAAACTACAGTATAATATAAACATACTTTTTTAAGCACTGGGAAACCAAAAAACTCATGTGACGTGCTTTATTACAATATTTGCTTTATTGCAGTGGTCTGGAACCAAACCTGCAGTATCTGCTAGGTATGCCTGTGTTAATAAAGGGTAGCAGAACATGCCACTGCAGAATATGGCTGTAGGAGTTCAAGAGGCTACCCCCAAGTATGTCGCTTTGCTATATTGATCATTTAGAGCTGTAAGCACTTAAAAAACAGCCAGTATAGACACTTTCCCTAAACTCCTTTATCTGCCTAAAGAGATCCTCCAAAAGGAACTCAATTATCATAAATTCCCTCCACAGGAGTTTCAATGACCAGGGAGAACTGACTCTCATCATGTGAGAGTAGACTAGAAGTCAACACCATACCCAGACAAATTTTGTCACAAACTATCTTACCTTTCATCTCTTCTTCTCAGGGGCCCATTCTTCCTTCCTAAAAATTGCTTAACCTTTGCTAAAAGACCTGCATTTCTTCCACGTCCCCATCCCAACCACCTTTCTCGATTAAGATGGAATTTAAGTCTGAATTTCAAGCCACTTTAGGGAGTTATTTTTCCCTGGGCAACTTTCATGAATACATAAGATATACATGTTAATAAACATGTTTGTTTCCCTCTTGTTAGTCTGTCTTTTATTACAGAAGTCTCCGCCAAGAACTCAGAAGGTAGGGAATAAATTAATTTTCCTCCCCTACAACTGATCATTAAGCTTCCTTGTGTTTTCTTATTCTTCTCTCGCAGTAGTTCAACTATTTTATAGGCATCGGATTTAAAGAGTTATTTATAAAGTAGCTCATTAATCATTTCCCTGTCTAACAGTGTTCAGATAAATGAGTCTCTTTCGTCCCTCAAGAACTTTGAGAGGAAATTGGACTTTTAAGTATACACAGTATTTACACGATATACAAATATATCATCTTTTGGTATCATCAAAACAAAAAACATCCATAGACATGCATTGTGATTTGTCAGAATTTCCATCTTTTCCTATTTTGATTTTTTTCTCTTACTTTCCATATTGTGCTGTCAGTGTTCCTCAACTTCAATCTGAGGTTCTTTAAGATAAAAACACCTTTATTCTAATCTACTTTCCTTTTGCTGCAGCTGAATCCAACAGTCCCTTGTTTAAATTACATCTTGTCTCCTGAGACTAGACTAACATGAAGACCTTCACAAAAAGCAAATCCCATTTTGCAGACAGGCAAAGCAAGAGTCTTGGTTAAGTCTTTTTATCAAAATCATATACCGAGTCACAAACTAAATTCAGGACTTTTGATTTCCAGGCGACCAGTGGGAATCCCGGGTTGTCACGTTCTTCCTAAAAGGTATAATCCCAAGTCCGACTCGAGATGGAAAGATGGATAAAATGTTGTTTTAAGAAGCCTTTCAGTCTGAATGTATTTTCTAATAATATATTGTTAGAGATTAACATGGTGATTAAGTCATATATCCAGGTAGATCTAGGTTACTGACATTCTAAAATTCAGTTAATTCCTGGATATTTACTGTAGCCATTTACTGTTGACCAATAGTATAAACACTTTTATCTCCTATCTGACAGATCAATTTTTGGATGACAAACATTGCTGGGCAACAGAATTGGGATCAAAAATATTTCTTGAAGTTGGAAAGTAGATTAATACCAATAAGATCAAATTGAACAGGGACACTCCCCCTTTCCCTGAGACCCAGTCCCTTTTAACAATTTCTTATTATATGTGGTTTAAACCCTGTGTTTTCCTTAACACATGCCATATGCACCTTCCTGCCATTAAAGATGCTTCAGAAAGATTATTTTCACAGACACATGTATTCCATCTTATATATGTACTATATT
>NW_011888918.1:5752550-5762805 GCF_000151845.1 Pteropus vampyrus
CAAATATATCATCTTTTGGTATCATCAAAACAAAAAACATCCATAGACATGCATTGTGATTTGTCAGAATTTCCATCTTTTCCTATTTTGATTTTTTTCTCTTACTTTCCATATTGTGCTGTCAGTGTTCCTCAACTTCAATCTGAGGTTCTTTAAGATAAAAACACCTTTATTCTAATCTACTTTCCTTTTGCTGCAGCTGAATCCAACAGTCCCTTGTTTAAATTACATCTTGTCTCCTGAGACTAGACTAACATGAAGACCTTCACAAAAAGCAAATCCCATTTTGCAGACAGGCAAAGCAAGAGTCTTGGTTAAGTCTTTTTATCAAAATCATATACCGAGTCACAAACTAAATTCAGGACTTTTGATTTCCAGGCAACCAGTGGGAATCCCGGGTTGTCACGTTCTTCCTAAAAGGTATAATCCCAAGTCCGACTCGAGATGGAAAGATGGATAAAATGTTGTTTTAAGAAGCCTTTCAGTCTGAATGTATTTTCTAATAATATATTGTTAGAGATTAACATGGTGATTAAGTCATATATCCAGGTAGATCTAGGTTACTGACATTCTAAAATTCAGTTAATTCCTGGATATTTACTGTAGCCATTTACTGTTGACCAATAGTATAAACACTTTTATCTCCTATCTGACAGATCAATTTTTGGATGACAAACATTGCTGGGCAACAGAATTGGGATCAAAAATATTTCTTGAAGTTGGAAAGTAGATTAATACCAATAAGATCAAATTGAACAGGAACACTCCCCCTTTCCCTGAGAGCCAGTCCCTTTTAACAATTTCTTATTATATGTGGTTTAAACTCTGTGTTTTCCTTAACACATGCCATATGCACCTTCCTGCCATTAAAGATGCTTCAGAAAGATTATTTTCACAGACACATGTATTCCATCTTATATATGTACTATATTTAACATTCCCCTATTTTTGACAAGGTATATTGTTTCCAATTATTTTATCATATAAGTAATGTTGTAATGATCATCCTTTCATATTAAAAATAATTTAACAGAGACAAATGTAAAAGCCTTTATTTAGGCTCAAACACACAATCACATAATTATAGATTCTATTTTCCTAGTTTCCCAGCAATTTCTATGGGGAAAAAAAGACCTAGGATGTTTTCATTATTCACAAGAGCAATATTTCCCAACAGTGCAACCAGTATGGTATTCGGATCAGGGAGGCAATTGTTCCACTCCACTTTGTGCTAGGCACATTATATCTGAAATGATGTGTCTGTCCCAGATATCACCCTTTACCCTTCCACAACATGGACAAATATTTAGAAGAATTCAATAAAATCTGATAATTATCAGATGAGTAATGGCTGAAAGAAGTGAAAGATTTAACTCTGAATAAGAGAAACACTAAGGTTTCGAGATCAGATTTCGAATACAGGAAAGAGTGTTTTGGGGAAGATGAACTGGAGTTGCTCCCATGACTGAAGCTATAGGAGGCAGATTTCAGAAGATGGACCCTACAGCTGCTAAAAAAGAAAAAAGAAAAAGATAGCTAGTGAGCCTTTATGGATTTTAACAAATTGCCTTTTCCCCACTGAGGACCATGAGATTGGAAGAGCTGGGTAAAATCAGAAATGACCTGAGTGTGAAACAGCTGGTTCCTCCTCCTGCATATATTCTTAGATGTTGGCATTCTTCAAGTTTCCATCCTTGGCCTTTAATCACTTTCTACACTCACTTTAGGCAAGCTCACCTACTTCCATGGCTTTCACCACTTATCCAAATACAACTTTCAAATCTGTATCTCTAGCCCTGACCTTTATCTTGAGCTGCATTACCATCTAGAGAAGAATCTTTTAAACTGCAATGTATCGAGATCACAGTTAATTAATTATTTTCCTGTCTTCAGGGCTCTTGGTTGCATGTGTCAGAAACCCAACAGTAACTACCATAGGCAGAAGAGGTAATTTATTGATTCATGTTCACCAAACCATAGGATAGGCAGGGATTAAATTAGCTTCAGGGATGCCTGGAACCAAGGACTGAAAGGCAACCAGAACTCACTTTCCCTTATATTTTTCATATCTGTTTCTCTCCCTGTGTTAGTTTCAATTTTCCTCTACTGAAGACCAGCTGCTTCTACGTGTACAAGACATAACCACTAGCATCTCTACATTTGCAACTTTGCAGATTCACCACCAGAAAAGGCCTCTTTCCTTCAGTGCCAATTCAAAATTCAGAATTTTCTCTACTATAGGTGGCAATCTACCACTCAGAGTTGTGTCAATTATAACTTATATTGCATTGTCCCATACATTTGAGGGAATTCCTCAAAACTTATGAGGATGTTTCCTGTCTGTGGATGTCATCTAACCTGTGTGACAGCAGGAGAAACACCTGAGAAGTGACATGCTAGATCTCGCAGCCCCCATATTCCCCTTTAAAATAGACTAGACTCTCAAAGGTCATTTGGACAGAGGTCAACTTTCTCTAAAAGACCTCTGGTGACACTGAAATTACCATCAATCTCTGCTACCTTATTCTTTTTTTATTTTGGTATATTGTACTAATACTTTGGTTTTCTATCCACCATCTATTTTATGGCCCAAGTCTATTCTAAGATGGGAAGACTTCAGAATTCTTATTTTCATTTATGGAAGCTCTGAGAGAGTAAAAGCTGTGTATTACAGAAAATGAGAGCTAGAAGGGGCCTTTAGCTCACCCTCTCATTTTATAGATGTGAAGCTGAGGCCCAGAAGGAGGAACTGACTTGCCAATTGGTGGAAGAGCCAAGATGAGACTCAAGTTAATGCAATTGATTATGAAGCCAACAAATTTATCAATGTGAATATTCAAGACACTGAGCTAGGTGCTGCCAGAAAAAGCAAATTAAAACCCAGCCCTGAGGACGTGACCGTCATTGACAGCAAGTTACTTAACTATAGTCCATGAGAATCTATCACCAAAGCATTAGGAGCTATTGTTGCTATTTTTGATGATGAAAATGTAGAGGATTCTCAATAGAAAGTCATCAGATTGGATGGGATATTCAAAATCATGTCACCTTTATCCCAAACCTTCTCTGGCCCCTGCCCGCTAGGGCTATCTGGAATGGACAAAATACAAATCGGTCTGGAAGCCAGGGGATGGTAAAGAATCTAAATCATAGATCTCTTCTTATTCATGTTGCCTGGCCCTTGTGCGCCTTGGTTTTTCTCTCCTGCATCCTGAGAGGTGAATAATCCTGTTGAGAGCATACACTGTATCACTCTAGTATAACTTCTCCCAGACCATCTGGGCCATGACCTTACAAACACCCTCATCTTGGAACAATTCAATTAATAATAATAATTATATCTAAGTATCGAGCAACTAGCATATGTCAGACACAGCGCCAAATGTTTTTCATACTTACACAGCCTCAGGTATTTCTCAAAATGGCATTAGAAGACAAGGAAATAGCAGTTCAGAAAAGGTGGGAAATTTCCCCAAGGCTACATGGCTAGAAAGCAGCAAAGCTGAATCTGTAACCTAGGATGGTCTAACTCTAAAACCTATGTTTTTCATTACAGCACATTGCTTTTCAAACACAAAATGCTAAATCCATGACCCATGTTTTTTAAATGTTGACCTTCTAATACATATATTTTTATAATGAAGGATATTGGTACTGAGATCAGGCAAATAGAGCCAAATTGTAACAAAGTTACATCAAAAGATAGATCGCTAGACTGGAAATCACAATGCTTGGTGTCTATGCCAGCTCTGTCACTGAAACAAGATCTTAGGGAGTCAATTCTTCCTGTTCTCCACAGCGTCACATTACTATCTGACTACATCTCATATTCATAGCAACAGTATTTAATTATACCTTTAAAAATTTTGTAGTGTACCAAGTTCAGCTCCTCGGAGAAGTATTTCAGAAATGTGTGTTGCTGTCACAGATTCCAATTTTAAGCTACGTTTATTGGCCCATCTTTTCTGATACATATTTTGTAAGGAACATAGAATATGTATATTGTGTTCTAAGGTATTAACTTTACAATTTTAAGAAACTGAGTACCTTATCTGTGCCAAGGAGGATGGCAAAACTCTGGGTGTTCATAAGTTGAGAATGACATAGGAGATAAGAACTAGAGATAGATAAGGAGCTGGAAAGTAAAGTAAGAAAGATATTAAAAGATTAAGGATTTTTATTTTATCTCTGAAGAAATAAGGTTTAAAGAGGAACTATCTTTGTGTTTATGGATTCAGAAAATACCCAATGATTATTTGCTGGTTCAAATAAAACATAAGAGAAAAAGAAAGAAAATAATGTTAAATGATAGTAAATTAAAGGGTTGTTTAGAAAGGACTTTCAGACAGGCAAGATTCTAAAACATTATAAGAGGTTACTATTGGGAAGGGGCACAATTTTCCTAGAAATTATTACAAATAGGAATAATACATACCCAGGTAGATTTGACCAGGGCTGTCCCACCTGGTCAAAAAATAGACTAGATAATTTTGTCCTTTTACCCTTTTCTCTAAAATTTAGAGATACGAACTCAACTCCCAGATTTTGTTGTTCCAGTTCTGAAATAAGATGCTGCCACCTAGTGTTTGCTGCTCTTACCCTCAACTGCATTTAACTGTCTTTATATTGATCTTATTTATGAAACCCCCAATAACATGGTCTCTGTCATCTAATTAGACAAAATAGACCTAAATAGCAGAGCCATACAGAAAATAGAATCAACATTATTTGTTGAAATTAAAACATTCTTTTGAATATAAGTAGTCAGTACAGCAATGAGATGTGAGAATCCAGAGTTCATTTTCATAGTGTTGACTACATAGAGGTGCTACAGGGAACATGCAGAAAATTTGTGTGTGCCTTTAATTGGTAGACATAGGTCCAAGTGATAGAATATATGGGGAGGAAATTAAAGATGAAGGTAAGGATTGATTTTCTAACAATGAATCTCTAATATTACCTAGTAGGGGCAGGTGTTTATTGTCATCAGGAGTGTCCAGACATAGGCAGAGTTTGTGGGAAAATTGAAGAAGGCATTTAAACCAGAAGAACGGTCGACTGAAGCAGACAATCTTTAAATCTCTCCTTATGCTAGACTTCGAGCTTCCTATAGGCAGGGTTTTTACTATTATATGCTGTGTTTAGTATAGTGCCTGGAATGTAGATATAGATACTTGGTGTTTTGTTGAATGAATGAATATATTCACTTAACATTGCCCTGGAGGAAGAAAACTAGCCCAAATAAACATTACTTAACAAGTTAAGAAAGAAAAAAAAGCAACCCCTGAAATTTAGAAACTGGCTTGGCACTCATGTTATTCTCCTGTTGAACATAAACTCACAGAATACCAACCTCAGACAAAGTTACTTAGCGGTTACGATAAAATAAGTCAAAACAAGACCACTTCATAATTTTGTCTAAGTACAGACAAAAATAAGCTTCCTGTGCCATCCACAGAATACCAAACACTTCAGCTCTCAGCCAAAATGAGTGACTGCTGCTTCTTTGCAAATTACAGCCTATCATCTAGATAGTCTTTTCTTCCCGTAGATAAGATTTATTGGGATAACCAATCAAAGACTTGCCCTGCTTTCTAACAGGATCCAATCTAGGGCAAAACCCCATTTCCCTACACACTACCCCAAATCACCAAATCAAAGCCCAAATCCTATAATAAGTTCTTTCTAACACCCTATTACTAAGACACTCTATAGTTCCCCATGGTCAGTTCTCTTCCTCGCTATAATCCAGTTTGTTTAACTACAGGGCCGCTTCTGGTGGTCTCTGGCTAAAAGGCACTGACCAAGTAAATGCTAAGAAAAGAAAAAGGATGCCCTGAACTCCAAGTGCAATACGAATCCTGCAAGAATCCTGGATCTGTGAGGGTTTTATTAGTTACAGAACACTTTTGACCAGGGGGGTCTTACATATTAATACCACTAACATTTACTGAGACTTAATCTGTGTCTTTTACAGGCATATTTCATCACACGAAGTAAAAATTATCATTATCCCTATTTACTGATGACAAAACTGAAGTAGAGAGGTTAAGTAACCTCCCGAAGTTCAGCCAGCTGGTAAGTGATGGTGCTAAGATTCAACTTGGTCATCTGACTCCTAAGCCTTCATAAATGTCTTCAGACTTTGAAGGCACAAGGGAGGTATGTGAGTATGTGTTCTGAGAGCAGGCAGTGAGGCACAAGGGCAAGAATGAATACCTCTATGTAACAAGTATCATGATTTTATCTCTTAGGAAGGTCTATAAAAATCTACACAATCCATGCTCCTCTCTCCACTTATGCCTTAGTGCCTGCCGGTCCTGGTTCCTCCAAGGCTGACCTCCAGAGCCAGGTGCAAGAGTTGTGGGTAACACATTCTGGTTAAGGGGCTTTGATTCTGTCACCTTAATTTTACTGATAAAAAAATGTTCCAATCTGACTCCACCGTACATCTACTTTTTCTCATCTCCCCAAAACCTGATGTGGCATAGTCAGGTGTGGCCAGGGGAACTAAAATCAATCCTTCACCTGATTAACACTCACTCATCTTTCGGATCTCCATGTTCACGAGTCACTTCTGAGGGAGGCCTAGGTTAGATCCCTTCATCACAGGTGCTTACAGTAGCCTGAACTTCTCCTTTGGTAAAGCCTACCACTCTTGTACAGTTCAGTATATGTCCTCCTTGCTAGACTTTAAGTTCTGTGAGGGCAGAGGCCATGTCTGACCTGTTTACTGCCTGGACACTGGAGAAACTGAGTTGTGAACTTGAAGGGGAAATGGGGTGTGAATGGCAGTGGAGATTTAGAACCAGCTCGATTCCTTTCCCTTTCTATTCCAAACTCTTTCTTCATAATGCATCATGATTCCTGCTACTGTATTTCTTGACCCAAACTCAAAAACTGTCCTCAGACAGGTCAGATGTTGCTTAGAGAAATCTAGCCATGCTCTATCATGTCTTTTTAACAAGAGTCTGATCAGTCCTTCATAAACTTCACCTTCTGAAATGTGAACCTTACCCCTCTGGTGAGTTATCCAAGGTCACACTGAATCAAACAGCAAAGTCACAAATAAAGCTCAGATTCAGCAGCTCCCAAGATGGTCTCTGATCTTCCTCTTAAAGTACTAAAGAAGAGGAAATGGGCTCGAACAGATTCCTTACAAACATTAATCGAATGTGGACTTATAATGCCTGCGGCTATCCCATGTTATCTAGGGGACATTAAAGCAAAATGAGCCCTTCAGGAAAAGGTAATTTTAAAAAAGGAATAGGAAAACACAAGAAATACAATCTGGGAGGTAGAAAAAAAATGGCAAAGATGATAGAGGCTCTGTTCATCCCTCTAGTGACCAAATCGAAGTTGTGACAGAAACAAGGAGCAAACAGCAAGGAAAATCACCTGGGATTTAGCTGAACAAGTCATACAACTAGGGAGAATTCTAAGAAATCACCCTGCAACGGCAGAATGTAGGACAGGGTGAGGACGCAAGGCTGCCCAGTCAGGAGTGACTGAGTGGGACAGAGGCTGTGGCAGCGGCAGACACCTCTTAAAGGGGCTATGTCTGCAAGTGGACTTCCGTGGTGACGGACCTGCTCGCTGTGAGGACCAGCACTGCATCGGTTACATGGGAGGCACCAGGGACTTACAGAGGTACCCTGAGTTCTCCGAGTGAGGGCCAGAGGCTGGGGTCTCTCCCAGGCAGACATGCTGGTGATATCCATTGTTCTTCTGTTGAGCCCTCCCCCATCCCAGTGTGTGGACTCAGCTCCACCATAGCCAAGAGGTCATCAAACCGGATAACAGAGGTCGCTCCACCCAGAGGACTCCCTGACACTCTACCCCTCCCAACTTGTGGCCCCACCCAAGCCACATCCAGGTGTGTCCTCACTTAGTCAGGTGCCCCTTGCTGAGCAGTGCCTAGACTCAAACTGGAGACAGCTGGTGTCAGTTTCTGGTGTGGCCTTTTGAGGCAACTATAAGCATAGCATCTGTGGATTGCTTGCTGAATCTTGACAAGTGGACCTGAAGGGCCACAGGCTGGGGCTAAATTTGGCCCGCAGCTGAATCCCTCTCAGGACTGTGCCATTGGACACCTACCACACGAATTCACACTAATAAGACCGGGAGACTTAGGAGCTTTGCTTAGTACATAGAAACAGGCATGGAAAGACAGCCAAAATGAGAAGACAAAGAAGCAGAAACCATATGAGAGAACAGAACAGAGATCCAGAAATAATGGAGTCAAGCAATCTAACAGATGCAGAGTTCAAAACAATGGTTATAAAGATGCTCTTTATATCTTTAATGAACTTATGGGAAGTGTAGATGAATTCAGTGAGAACTTCAACGAAAAGAAAAAAAACATAAAAATGGAAATAGAAATTATAAAATGGAACTAGAAATGAAGAGCACATCTGAAATGAGAAGTATATTAAATGGAATAAACAAGGTGACTAAAGAGGATCAAATGACCTATATAGAGGATGGAAAGCCAAGGACACTCAATCAGAATGGCAAGAAAAAGAAGCCAAAACTGTAATAATCATTTAAGGAGCCTATAGGACACTATTAAAGGTAAAAATATCCATGTCGCAGGGGTACTGGAAGGAAAAAAAAGATGTCGAAGGCTATTTGAAGAAATAATGATGAAAAACTTCCCTAACCTGGTGAAGGAAATAGACAAAAAATCCCAGGAAGCTCAGAGAGTCCCCAAAACCAGAAACCCAAAGAGGCCCACACCAAGACACATTATATAATTAAAATGCCAAAGGTTAAAGACAAAGAGAGACTCTTAAAAGCAGCAAGAGAAAAGCAGTTAGTTACCTACAAGGGAGCACCCATAAGACTGGCAGCTGATTTCTCAAAAGAAACTATGTAGGACAGAAGGGCTTGACACAAAATGTTCAAAATGATGAAAATCCAGGATCTACATCCAAGAATACTTTATCCAGCAAAGCTATCATTTAAAGTTGAAGGACAGATAAAGAGCTTCCTAGACAAAAAATAAGCTAAAGGAATTTATCATCACCAAGCCAGTATTACAGGAAATGTTGGAGGGACTTCTTTAAGAAGAAACAACATGTATCTAAAACAGGAATAAAGAATGGTAACAACTACATTCCTATCAATAAGTACCTCAAACAGAAAAGAATTAAGTGCTGCAACCAAAAGACAGAGTGGCTGAATGGATAAGAAAACAAGACCCCTACATGTGCTGCCTACAAAAGACTCACTTCAGATTAAAAGACACACACAGACTAAAAGGAAGGGGATGGAAAAAGATATTGCCTTGATGGACCTAGAGGGTATTGTGTTGAATGAAATGGGTCAGATAGAGAAAGACAAATATTGCTTCATTTCACGTACATGTAGAATCTAAAGAACAAAATCAACAGCAGCAGCAACAAAAGTGGAAATAAACTCATAGATACAGAGAATATTTTCAGGGATACTAGATTGGAGGGAGGTTGGGGGGACAAAAAAAGACAAAGAGATTAAGAGTTACAAATGGATAGTTGCAGAATAGATATGGATATGTAGAGTGTAGCATGGGGAAGATGGTTAATAATGTAATAAACATGTAAGGGGGAAGAGGAGTACTAGATTTAGTGGAGTGATCGCTTTGCGAGTTATGTGGATCTCTGATCACTATGCTATACAACTGAAACTAGTATAGTATTATATGCCAACTATAATTGAAAAATAAACTCATTGTACAATGTAAATACAAGCAACTAACTGTCTATTATATTTCAATAAAAACAGAATACAAAAGAACTAAAGGAAATATAATCTGGATTTATAATTAATATTGCAAAAATGATTTGAATTAAATTCTAGATTTTGACTCTCCTAAACTGGCTTACCATTGTGAAGTTAGCATTAGCCAGAGTCAGAATCAGCTTACTATATAACCTCTTGGATAGGGTACAGCAAGGCTTTTTAGCTGTAGAAAACGCAAATGTCTTTGGCATAACCCTATGTTCCAATCTCATGAGGAACCACTTAAAAATAAATAAGACCAATGCTAAATTCTTAGACACATAGCCATGCAGTGAGGAAGCTCAAATAAAAGCCTAGTTCTTAGCCTGCAGAGCTGAAGAATGAAAGCCAAGCAATTAGAGTTGAGAAAATGGATTACATAATCTTACAGTGGGAGACTTAGAAGAAGGTTATTGTGAGGGTGCTCGGAATAACCAAGACATCTTTTAACCTGGGATAGATCAATTACAAGAAGGGGGCAGGGGGATTGGGC
>NW_011888918.1:5762855-5765806 GCF_000151845.1 Pteropus vampyrus
AGATAAAGAGCTTCCTAGACAAAAAATAAGCTAAAGGAATTTATCATCACCAAGCCAGTATTACAGGAAATGTTGGAGGGACTTCTTTAAGAAGAAACAACATGTATCTAAAACAGGAATAAAGAATGGTAACAACTACATTCCTATCAATAAGTACCTCAAACAGAAAAGAATTAAGTGCTGCAACCAAAAGACAGAGTGGCTGAATGGATAAGAAAACAAGACCCCTACATGTGCTGCCTACAAAAGACTCACTTCAGATTAAAAGACACACACAGACTAAAAGGAAGGGGATGGAAAAAGATATTGCCTTGATGGACCTAGAGGGTATTGTGTTGAATGAAATGGGTCAGATAGAGAAAGACAAATATTGCTTGATTTCACGTACATGTAGAATCTAAAGAACAAAATCAACAGCAGCAGCCACAAAAGTGGAAATAAACTCATAGATACAGAGAACATTTTCAGGGATACTAGATTGGAGGGAGGTTGGGGGGACAAAAAAAGACAAAGAGATTAAGAGTTACAAATGGATAGTTGCAGAATAGATATGGATATGTAGAGTGTAGCATGGGGAAGATGGTTAATAATGTAATAAACATGTAAGGGGGAAGAGGAGTACTAGATTTAGTGGAGTGATCGCTTTGCGAGTTATGTGGATCTCTGATCACTATGCTATACAACTGAAACTAGTATAGTATTATATGCCAACTATAATTGAAAAATAAACTCACTGAATTGTACAATGTAAATACAAGCAACTGTCTATTATATTTCAATAAAAACGGAATACAAAAGAAATAAAAATATAATCTGGATTTATAATTAATATTGCAAAAATGATTTGAATTAAATTCTAGATTTTGACTCTCCTAAACTGGCTTACCATTGTGAAGTTAGCATTAGCCAGAGTCAGAATCAGCTTACTATATAACCTCTTGGATAGGGTACAGCAAGGCTTTTTAGCTGTAGAAAACGCAAATGTCTTTGGCATAACCCTATGTTCCAATCTCATGAGGAACCACTTAAAAATAAATAAGACCAATGCTAAATTCTTAGACACATAGCCATGCAGTGAGGAAGCTCAAATAAAAGCCTAGTTCTTAGCCTGCAGAGCTGAAGAATGAAAGCCAAGCAATTAGAGTTGAGAAAATGGATTACATAATCTTACAGTGGGAGACTTAGAAGAAGGTTATTGTGAGGGTGCTCGGAATAACCAAGACATCTTTTAACCTGGGATAGATCAATTACAAGAAGGGGGCAGGGGGATTGGGCAGAAGAAGAGATCACATAAACCCCCAAAGTGCCTTCTAGCCTGGAGTCTCTGAAAACATGAGAATGACCTCTGTAAAAAAGTGAAGGTTAATGAATAAATTTTGAACATCTTTTCTAAATATTTAAGGCTCATCTCTCCTTTATTTATTACTCACACTAACTAGGCAGCCTCCAAATAATTGTATACTTCATACTTCTTTGAAATGTTCATTTTTTTCCCATCAGAGTTGCCATCATAAAATTATAGGAAGTGAGGCAGAACAGCTTGTCTCACCAAACCTCTCCCTGCATATTAGTACAAATGGGTAAAAATAAGTAAAATCACTTTGCTAAAGTTTCTAATGAAAAAGAATTTTATTAAGATTTGTTTCTCTTTTCCCTGCTATTTTTTCATTCCCGTTTATTTTTCTCTTGTACAAGCACAGAATGTATAATTTCATATAGAAATAAACTATCCTTGCTTTAAGGAAAATAAAATGTTTATTGAAAAACAAACTTCCTTTCCTATGGGAAGAAGACAATCTAGAGCTAAAGCGCAGCCAGGACCACTGTATGATTGCTTCTAGTGTTACTCTTGTGGCTTGGGAGGTGACCTCAAATACCTAAACAGCCTAGGAACAAAATCTGTAAAAATGTCACATTTCTACATCATCGGTCAAAGCTCAGTTGAATTTTCATCACAACTTTCCAACATTTAGATAGACTGGGGCATGATGCGAGTGGATGGAAAACTTGATTTGCTTCCACAGGTAAGCCTTAATCATCTGTCTCTCATTCCTCTCAGCTCTAAAATTAAGATGTCTTTTGATACCTTCCTTTTTTTGCCAATAGAATCTTAAAGATTAAATGAAATGTCTAACTTGCTTCAAAAGGAATTACTGTAGTCATACTAGGAGGGGCTGACTAGAGGCTGGCTGGACTGCAGGGAGCATGTTCACCCTCCAGAACTGATCCTCCCAGCCAGCGGAGCACACTGAGAGTAAAGGATGCTGTCCACAGGCACTAGGCCTTGATCTGTTTTAGAATTTTCCACAGCACAGAGTAAATAATTTTCTTCACTGGTTCTCTGATTAGCAGCTGTTCAGGATAATTCAAACTGAGAACGAGAGACTTTCCTTCTCCATCTGCAAGAGGGTTACATAAGAGCTACGAGCAAAAATAAAAACAAAAAAAAAACCCCAAAAAACAAAAACACAGAACTCCTTAAGAGTCCATTAAGCTTGAGCTGAAAACTTAGGTTTAAATAATGCAAGGTGGAGATAAGACACAGAAATCACAGAAATAAATATATGGTATACACAGACAACCAAGACCTGCTATGGAAAGCTTTAATCACCACATGTAAAAATAGTATTTTCAAATATCAAAAATGAGTCCAAATTCTTTATCGTCATCACCATAACAGTCTAGAAATGAAAGCTGCACTAATACAAAACCTTCTTGTTCATAACTACAAGATTAATGAAACTGTTTCTTATAAACGCATTTTATTTTACCCTAAGGCTGATATCACCAAAGTGAAAAAGTCACTATCAACTGGAATTTATTCAATGTAGCATGTCTAAAATCATTTATTCTTTAATCTGGAATGTCTTCTCTTGACTCTCCCACCCATACTATGTGATGACAAGAGGAAAAGATGACAGATGGTTGTATCCAGTCCAGTATATATAATA
>NW_011888918.1:5765856-5769119 GCF_000151845.1 Pteropus vampyrus
AAAAACAAAAACACAGAACTCCTTAAGAGTCCATTAAGCTTGAGCTGAAAACTTAGGTTTAAATAATGCAAGGTGGAGATAAGACACAGAAATCACAGAAATAAATATATGGTATACACAGACAACCAAGACCTGCTATGGAAAGCTTTAATCACCACATGTAAAAATAGTATTTTCAAATATCAAAAATGAGTCCAAATTCTTTATCGTCATCACCATAACAGTCTAGAAATGAAAGCTGCACTAATACAAAACCTTCTTGTTCATAACTACAAGATTAATGAAACTGTTTCTTATAAACACATTTTATTTTACCCTAAGGCTGATATCACCAAAGTGAAAAAGTCACTATCAATTGGAATTTATTCAATGTAGCATGTCTAAAATCATTTATTCTTTAATCTGGAATGTCTTCTCTTGACTCTCCCACCCATACTATGTGATGACAAGAGGAAAAGATGACAGATGGTTGTATCCAGTCCAGTATATATAATATACTGATTTTATGATTCTCGATCTACTGATCAAAACAAAGAAATTAAATTTTAACATCAATTAACTCAACACTATCACATTATAAAATTTATCAAAATTGACTCTTTCTTATAAGAGAGAAGTTGGCAGTAAATTCTCAGATAAGAATAACTGTTCTTTCTTACACTGTCTATTGCAGTGCATTCTACTTAACTACATAGGCCGACCAGTTAAGTTCAGAGTCCACACAGACTGCCTTGTAAATCTTACTCACATTGAGATAAGATCGGCACATGTCTAATAGAAAAATAAACCCCAAATGCTACAATAGTTATTCCATTCAAGTGATGGGAGAGGAGACTGTGTTAAATTGGAAAAAAAGACAGCCATGTGGAAGTGGGGATTATTTTAATATTTTTGGTATGTAGATAACAAATAAATAGTACAAGAAGATTTTCAAAATCTGAATTCTTAACGTCTCTAACAATGTATTTGGTGAATGAGGCTACAGCAATGGTGTGCTACCTCTCACAAGGCAGCCTAGGGACGTTTCCTCCAGTTATTTCCATGATGACCTTGGCGTGTTTCTAAAATGTGTTCTTTCTAAATATTCACAGCACTTCATCAAAACCGGCTGTTAGTCTGCATATCTGAGTCAGGAAATTGTCGCTTGGTTTCAAAGTATTATACATGCAACTTCCTGTGTACTACTTACTTTCAACTGCATGGTTACCAGTATTCTGAGCTATAATAAACACGTGGGGATATACGGCAGTTGAAGAATTACCATACATAATTTTGTTCCATACTCTTTATTTTTATTATTTCTAGATGCCTTGCCAATTCAAATGACTGAAGTAAAGAACACAGACATGGACATTTACTGGATTTTTCTTGAGAACTTAAATTATATTCACTATTCTCGGCCAATACTGGGTGAGGATAATGGAGAGAGAATTCAGTATTAGACTGAACAGAAAAAGGTTTTCTTGGAAAGGCTTGATACAAGTGTTCTTTTTTTTTTTTTTTTTTTCCACATAGACTCATGGATAATCAAGGTTGGAAAAACTCTTAATCATATGGCCAATTCCCCCATGCGATACCTGGACGCCTATGTAATATCTCTGCCAAGTTGTTGTCCAGCATCTGCTAGAACACCTTTCAGGGCAGGAAGTGGTTGCAACATTACTTATTTCTCCTTAGAATACAATAGCAAAACAGATGGAACAGGTAAACAAACTTCCATTAAATGTAATTATGAAGTGTGTCCAACTTTTCAAGAGAGTTAGCAGATTGTCGATTGCTACTCAAAGGAATAAACCAGATTTGCTCCATGCCTCCCATGCTTTCTGCAATGATTCAAAATGGGGAGATACAACTTAGAAATGTGAATTTTATAAATCATTGTTAAATAACTGTGTATGGTGGTGGGGAAGCAGATAAAAAAACATCTTAGAAGTAGTCATTATAGGGACCCCAAAACAATGGGAAAATAAAATGTTTTGAATAATAAATAAAGATGCAATAAACACCTTGTGCAACAAGTCCTGGTATAAGAATTCAAGGGCCCTGGTGGACGAACCGGTGGGCTAATTCCAGTCTGCAGCATTTCTCAATTCGGATGTCGGCGACAAGAGAGCACGAGCAAGTCTGAGACTGTGGCTTGCTATCCTAAGGCCACTGAAAGTGGGGCACTCTACCTTGATTGTCTCTTTCTTGCTTGTTTGGCAGCACTGCAAATAATTTTCTTATTTCTTACTTCTCTTAAGGTACTCACACAGCTTCAAGGTTTTAGATCCCCTCTTCAGAATACCAACAAGGCAACATATTGATTGGTGAACAATATCAGAATTCAGTTTACAAAGGATCCGTTTCTCTGAAGGGATACATTTGTGTCTACATTTTTATTTTTTGAACATGTATATGAATAAGTCCATTTGAGTTGAAAACATTTATCCTGATAACACCCATATAAACTTTAAAAATTCTAAATGTTCATGTTCACTGAGACTCAGCTGATTCAATTTGAGCGGTTATCTTTTCCCCCTAGGTGTTAAATGGCAATGGTATCGATCTTTAACAAACAAGACTGTGAATAACGAACAAAAACAAAACAGCAAAAAACCAACCTTAAAGTCAGTATGTCTTTTTATATGGAGGCCACTTTTTTTCATATCTGTTTCAAAGGTACCAGATAATTAACATTTAGTGGCTAGATGACAGGAGAGCAAATCTTCCTGCAAAAAAATTAATAGAACTTCTGTGACCACTGAGATTTAGAAGTAAAATCAATGAAAGTCTATTAAGTACTCCGGATAGATCTGGTTGGCATCAAACACAACAAAGATCTTTGGATTCCAGGTGTCATCCACACAGCTGTCATATAAATTCACATAGCTACCATCTTTAGAAGGAGGTCGCATGTATTTGGAGTCTCCGTTTATGTAATCTCCAATTAACACTCGAGCAAGAAACATAGATTTATATGTTCTAAATAGATGCCGCTGTTGCAAGCTTACACCATGAATTTGGAATGTGTTTCCATGTTTTATGTCATCTTTGCAGAAGCGACTGGAGTAAGCAGCATCTCTAGCAAAATAGGTTCCTTAAACAAAGAGGACCAAAAAAAAAAAAAAGCCAAAATTACTCCGAAGAATACATGAAACACCAACAAAAACATTCTAACTGTTAGGGGAAGAGACACATGGAATTGTATAACAAAAATAGATGTGGAATTTCTTCATCTGTAGATCTTAAAGGAAAGAACAGAAATCCATCTGTTATAGACA
>NW_011888918.1:5769169-5771168 GCF_000151845.1 Pteropus vampyrus
AGATCCCCTCTTCAGAATACCAACAAGGCAACATATTGATTGGTGAACAATATCAGAATTCAGTTTACAAAGGATCCGTTTCTCTGAAGGGATACATTTGTGTCTACATTTTTATTTTTTGAACATGTATATGAATAAGTCCATTTGAGTTGAAAACATTTATCCTGATAACACCCATATAAACTTTAAAAATTCTAAATGTTCATGTTCACTGAGACTCAGCTGATTCAATTTGAGCGGTTATCTTTTCCCCCTAGGTGTTAAATGGCAATGGTATCGATCTTTAACAAACAAGACTGTGAATAACGAACAAAAACAAAACAGCAAAAAACCAACCTTAAAGTCAGTATGTCTTTTTATATGGAGGCCACTTTTTTTCATATCTGTTTCAAAGGTACCAGATAATTAACATTTAGTGGCTAGATGACAGGAGAGCAAATCTTCCTGCAAAAAAATTAATAGAACTTCTGTGACCACTGAGATTTAGAAGTAAAATCAATGAAAGTCTATTAAGTACTCCGGATAGATCTGGTTGGCATCAAACACAACAAAGATCTTTGGATTCCAGGTGTCATCCACACAGCTGTCATATAAATTCACATAGCTACCATCTTTAGAAGGAGGTCGCATGTATTTGGAGTCTCCGTTTATGTAATCTCCAATTAACACTCGAGCAAGAAACATAGATTTATATGTTCTAAATAGATGCCGCTGTTGCAAGCTTACACCATGAATTTGGAATGTGTTTCCATGTTTTATGTCATCTTTGCAGAAGCGACTGGAGTAAGCAGCATCTCTAGCAAAATAGGTTCCTTAAACAAAGAGGACCAAAAAAAAAAAAAGCCAAAATTACTCCGAAGAATACATGAAACACCAACAAAAACATTCTAACTGTTAGGGGAAGAGACACATGGAATTGTATAACAAAAATAGATGTGGAATTTCTTCATCTGTAGATCTTAAAGGAAAGAACAGAAATCCATCTGTTATAGACAACTGTGATTCAGACTGTCACAGGGATAGATTTGCTAGTATAGACCAGTCCCCACCACCAAACCATTCCACCCTCACCAAAATGGAGCTGCCAGACTTCTGTTTTTAAAAGGAATCTTACAAAGAAATCCAATATGTAAGACAGATACAAACTATTTTTGTGATTAAAAGTGTGGCAGGACCTCTCTCCATTTCTATTTCCTTCTACCACTTTCCTCACCCAGCTACCCTGTCCAGCATCCATTAAAGCTCCGGAGAGCACAATGAAAACTACTGGCCTACAGAGATTATAACAAACCCCAAGAAACCACATTTCTATGATAGCGGGTAACAGTTCAATAATATTTCTGGAAATAATAGAACTCTATGTCCAGGAAAAGATTTCTGAAGAGAGTGCAATACTGTTCACAATTATCCCCAAAAAACAATTTCATTGGTTCATTGCCTAAATATGAAAACTCAATAAAGCATCCGAAAAGGTAGGCCCAGGAGACTGACATCATTATAGGGACACTTATTTTAAAAAATTTTGGAAAAGAAGGGCAAAGTCTCATATTACCCAATACTGAATGGATTTATGTAACACTTTTTGATCCTCTTACAGTTAAATAAATGGAATGGCCTTGTCGGTAGTTATTTTAAAAACTAATTTACTTTTTAAAAATGTAGCACATCCTGATCCTAAGTGGCAGTCAGTTCTGGTGACGGAGGTAAGGTACGAGGTAAGTACCAGAAAAATAAATGTCCATCCCTTACCTTTTCCCCTCATCTCTCTCCTTAATTTGCTTGAGTAGTGGGCATAAATTGGAGAACTTGGACTTTCACAACATTAGAAAAAAGGTGAGGATTTCCCCCATTATTCCTTATTGCTCATTAATATTCTTACCTATCATTTTCTAAAAAACAAAACAAAACAAACAAAAAATACTAGTACCTAGACCTGTGCACAATATAATTAATTTATTTTATAGTTCTCTAAATATGTGACATAAAACAATGTGGTTTT
>NW_011888918.1:5771218-5786104 GCF_000151845.1 Pteropus vampyrus
CAATACTGAATGGATTTATGTAACACTTTTTGATCCTCTTACAGTTAAATAAATGGAATGGCCTTGTCGGTAGTTATTTTAAAAACTAATTTACTTTTAAAAAATGTAGCACATCCTGATCCTAAGTGGCAGTCAGTTCTGGTGACGGAGGTAAGGTACGAGGTAAGTACCAGAAAAATAAATGTCCATCCCTTACCTTTTCCCCTCATCTCTCTCCTTAATTTGCTTGAGTAGTGGGCATAAATTGGAGAACTTGGACTTTCACAACATTAGAAAAAAGGTGAGGATTTCCCCCATTATTCCTTATTGCTCATTAATATTCTTACCTATCATTTTCTAAAAAACAAAACAAAACAAACAAAAAATACTAGTACCTAGACCTGTGCACAATATAATTAATTTATTTTATAGTTCTCTAAATATGTGACATAAAACAATGTGGTTTTACCTATGGAAAAAACTTATACAGAAAATTAAATGTAATGCAAAAATCAGCTAATAAGGACATAATGCTCCAGCTGAATGACTGGAAGTTGGGGAGCTATCTAATCCAGAAGAGGTGTAAAGATCCTATTTCTACCTTGTACATGCAAGAAGTGGCTTTTCTGTGGCTCAGAAACTCTGAGGGTGTGCCAGGAACCTAGTATAGTAACTTTTGACTTAATGACGATCAAACCCCTGAACTATAAAACAATCCATTATCTCTAAAGAGATATTTGTTCCTGGGACTCGAACTGGACCTGGAATTCTGATAATTACCTTTTCCAAAGAGAGCACCATGTATACCATTAATTCTCCAATCAAAGTTATGAATACAAATTGCTTCCACAAATTCACTGCTGGTACCATGAAATAGCATTTGTTCATTAATCTGAGGCACACCTCTTTTCTTCTTAAGCTGGGCCTTTTTCCTAACAACATAATAAACACAGACACAAAACACAGAAATATACCATAAGTGGCATTTGTTAATTTTCCACAGAGCAAAATTCAATAGAAAATGTGAAACAGAAAACACTTCAACATAAATCATAAACGGATAAAGCAGCTCTGAAGAAGAATCTCAAATGCTCTTGGATGCATAAATCATTTCATCAAAAATCACTAGTTAACATTGAGATTTAAGATTGAAAATTGTACCAAAAATTATAGATATCCAGATGATGCCCCATTATAATAGAGGTGATTGCCTAAACCAGTCAAGTTTTACAGATGTCACTATTGTTTACACTATAAACAATTAAATAATACGAAGATCACAGTGTCTTGAAATAAGCAGGGACCATGCCTTAATCTTTTTATCCCCAGAGATTAGAAAATGTTGGCTGAACTGAACTTAATTTTGAATTTTAGGGCTGGAAGGGACTTAAGCCATCCAGTTCAACCCCTTCCCAAAGGACAAATCTCTTTAAACAATGTAGGACCAATTATAACAGTGGAAAACAAACAAACTTAAAACAGTCTAAAATTCTTCCATAGAAAAAGAAATAAATAACTATATATTTATACATGAAAGTTAATGGTAACGAATTAGACATGTATTAACATAGATAACACCTGAAAAATAATGAATGTAAAAATGTTGCAAAAAAAGACATATAACTCAAAACAATACTGTACATTGTATAGGTATATATACATAGGGAGTAAAAAACATAAAAACATGGAGAAGGCATCACGCCAGCCTTAGGAGGAAAGGAGGAGAACAGGATGGGGATGGGATAAACACTTCACTTATAACTGTAATGTTTTGTATCTTAAAAATAACAACAACAACAACATATAAAATGTGACAGATATAATGCTATATCTAATTGGTAGGTACATGGATGTCTGTAAACTATTTGCTGAATTTTCATTTTTAAATATTTCATTAAAAAGATGTTTTAAAAAATAAAAAGAATATTCCTTGTTATATTTCTAATAGCTATTTAATGCCTGCTTCAATTCATTCCAGTGTCAAGTGCTCACTGTTTTGCAAGACAGTGCAATCTATTTGTGATTAGCTATAATTGGTAGAAAGTACACCCACTCTAACAATGAACCAAAATTTGCCTATCACTTCTACTGTGGTCTGAGTTCTTCTCTTGTGAACACAGAAAAGTTTAAATACTCTTATACAAAACTACTCTGCAAATATTCCCAAATAACTATGAACACTGACCTAGGCTTTCTTTTCTAGGTTAAATATACACCATTCCCTCAGGTATTCCTCACATAACATAGCCTTTCTTTCCTCATCCTGGACAGTCCTTAGTTGACAAGAATCTGGTTGATACCTTCTAGTTTATAAACGTTGGTAAGAAAGAGTCCAGATATCATCAGTCAAGCACTCTATTGGCACACCACTGAATTCATTCTGTGGCAGGGGCATCATACTGCTGACTTACATAAGTTTGTAGTCAATAAAAACTCCCAGGGCTTTCTCAAACCAGACTTCTCTTGGCTTGTTATATTTACACAACTGTCTTACAAACCTAATGCAGTAGATTTATTTCAATTAAGTTTTATCTTGATACAGTCATTTAAAAATCACGGTATTTATAAAAAACATACAGCTTAATGATTATGTGGATTACTGGATACTTGCATTTAAATGACGGAAATAGAAATGTATATGGTCTTTCTCAAGAATCATCTGGCAATATGTATCAAAATTTAAATGTTTATGCTTTGATTTATTGGTGATAGTCTTTTCAAATCATTGAGTATGACATTAGAAGGATGTGTATTAAACAAACATTTACTTCAGAAAAGCCAGAACGTTTTCACAAGGAACAAATTATGACAACTTTCTTTTTGAGAACTTTATATACTGACTTTTTTTAACAATGCATATTTGTTGCTTTTCTAAGAAAAAAAAATTTTTTTTCAAAAAAGATAATCATATTTGTTTTGACTCACTGTTTCAAATCTTCCAAGGTCTTTCTCCCTCCTGATTCATTCACACAACAAATAAGATACCCCTTCTGGTTTTGAATCTTTCACAAGTGTGATAAACAAGCCTTCTACATTTTTATCCAAATTCCTGATTACAATGCTGAAAGTCTCAGGAAGAAAGCATTCATGTCATTCAAGTTATTCTTTACATAAGACTTTTAACTGGGTATTAATTTTTCTCTTTATACTTAACCACCTGGCACACATTTCTCTATTTTGTCATAAGACCCTTTTTCAACTACTTCATAGAACTCAAATTATACTATCTAAGAGGCTTACCCATCTACTACTATGGTAATCCTCTTAGTTATTTGGGCATTAATAAATCTATACAAGTTTTCCTTAAGTAAACATTGTTTATATACATCCCTCTAATGTCAAGCTTCATGTCTGTAATGACTAGAATCCACTCTAAAATTAGAATATTCACTCATCACTAGTTTTCAGGCACAGATCAGAATGAATTCTGGTTTGAAAATCCACTCGAGTCTCTCTTAGATGTTATAAATGAAGCGCTGGTTAAAGAGCCAGGAGTGTGGTGTGGGCATTAAAAACCCATAGGGTTACTGGGCTGGATGTAACACATACACCAGCTGACGTCAGGGTGGAATGCGGTGGTCAAAACTCTGCAGCCCACAGCACTAAGGTACCCAAGAAGTGTGGAGACTCTCACACTGCGCTCTTGGTGTTCCAGAAAGGCTAATGTTAGTTCTAAGGCCTCCTGGATTTCAGTTAAACCTTTGGGAAAAGTCATAGGAATCAAAATACAGTAAGTTCTCTTCACAACCCTGTCCACTTTTGCCCAATCCCACATTTATTGCTGAACTTACTGCAAATGCTATAGCACTTCTCAAAGATGTCTTAAAATTACCCACCCTCTCAGGGACTATGTAGCAAAAAGGGCTACATTGGACATGCAGCAGGAATATCCTCATGCTCTGGTTTGAAATAAGTTTGCATAGGGTTAGACCAGTGGTTCTCCATCCTGGCTGAACATCAGAATCACCTGCAGAACTTTTAAAAGATAAACTACGTCAGAATGCCGAGGTTCTGGTTCAGTGCATCAGGGATGGGTAATAAATGTCGCTCCTTGTTAAAGTACTCCACAGGTGATTCTGATATGCAGTCAGGGCGGAGAATCTCTGATCTAAAGCTACATTCTTCCACATTCTTAATGAGATAGCAGCTTTCACTGCTCTTACTTCGTTGCTGCCTTATCCTTTCCAATCCTGAATCAACCCAACCACTTCCCCTCTCTGCTCTTAAATTTGGACGGCTGAAATAAATCAACATCTCCATAGTTTCCACTACTAATTCACGAATTCCAGCTTTAGCTAAGCCCTTAGCACTCATGGAAACCTTATTGTTCCCATGTTAGCTCTTTCTCCCCCATTTACCCCAGTGGCTACTTCAAATCTCCCCCTTTCCCCTATCTCTCCCTCTTGTCCACAACTCCTTAACATCTCGTTCTCTGCAGGTGACCTCACTTCTAATTTCACCAAGGAAATTGAATGTATCAGGAAGGAAATCCCAACCTAGCTCATGTCCTCATCCCCTACCTCTACTTATCTATCACATAATTGAATGTCTGTCTCCTTCTGACATGTTCTCTGAATTCCACCCAACCACACCTTTTTAGGAGGCTTAATCCATCAACTACATTTCCCCTTTCTCTCCTGTCTTTTAAATCTCCCTCTCCATAGGTTCTTTCCTATTATCATTTGAACATGCTCAGGTCTCTCCCATCTTTAAATTCAAAAGACGTAAAACAAAACAAAAACACCTTCCCAACTCCACATTATCTATCTTCTCACACTTCTCATTCTCTTCACTGCCAAGCTTCTTGAAAGAGTGTCAACAATTGCTGTAAATACAGTATAGTGTCTACCAACACTGCTCTCATCAAGGGTACCAATAGCCTTTCTGTTGCAAAATCCTAAGTATATTTCCAATATTTACCCTACCTGGCATCTCTTCCATTATGTGACTGAGATGACGCCTACTTGTGTAAACCACTTTCTTCCTTTTGCTTCTGTGACCACATTCTATTGGTTTTCTTCTACCCTTTCTGGTTGTTACTTCTCATTTTCTTGGGTTTTCTCTTCCTCTATCCATTCTAGAGTTTGATCTTTTGCCCTCTTCTTTTCTTAATCTACATAAACTCCTTAGTCATCTTATCAGTTCCTATGGCTTTAATTATCCACATTACCTCTAGACTACACCACTTGGCAAAGTTCCCAACCAATATATCAACTACTACTCCTTCTACATCCCCTGCAGACCAAAACCTGTTCCTATCCATTTTCCCTTAGTGAATTGAAACAAATCAGAAACTTCGAAGTTATCTTTCTCATGTCCCTTATCCACCCCACTGCACTCATGAAACCAAGGACCAAGCAATACCATTCTAGATCCTTTAATATCTCAAAACAGTCCTCTTCACGCCAACACATCAGTTACCAGTTTGGTTCGAGCCACCCGATGTGTCAAAATTTAAGTGCTGAAACAATTTCCTAGAAGCAGGTCTTCCTGCGTCTAACAGTCTTCCTTTTGAACCAGAGTCTCTCAACCTTTACACTACTAACATTTTGGGCTGGATATTTCTTTGTTGTGCATTTTAAGATATTTAGCATCTTTGGCTCTACCCAGTAGAAGCTAGTGGTATCTCCCCATCTTACTACATAAAAAAAACGTCTCCAGTCATTGCCAAATATCCTCTGGTGGGTAAAATCACTTCTAATTGGGAACTGCTTTAAACCCCTTCTCCACAATATACACAGATGAATTATTTTTCCAAAATGAAAATGTGATACATCGTTCTCTTGCTTAAAGTCCTACAACTTTGCTTTCCACTGTCCCAGGAAAAAACTCCAAATCCCTTAGTCTGGCTTGTTGGACCTTGCACAGCCTGGCCCCTGCTAACTCTCTATCTCCATCTGGATCAGTCCAACATAAGTAAGATTACTGAAGAAAATCACATGACTACCCTAGTGGTTCTTCTACAAACTCTTGCAAGCTCTACCTCTCGAGTACCTTTCTAGGCTCTTCTCTATAACCATTCATCCTATTTTCTGCTCTATTTAAAGTTTTCTCTTAATGCTTTATGAGTATAATCAAACTTTGGCCCATGCTGTTCCCGATGCCTGGGATGCCCTCCCTTCTCCTACCTACATCTAGCTTAAATGACACTTGCTTTAGGAAATGCTTCTCCCTGCTCCACAGCACATATCTAGTTTTGGCAGCAAGGGTGAATAGATACCCTCTCTGTGTGCTCCATGATGCCCTCCCTGTGTTCTTCCTTACATTTGGTGGTTCAATGGCCTTGCTCCTAAGCTATGGTCTTGTATACTGTTATATCCCAAGTATCTAGAATAGTGCCTGTCACAAAGGAGGTGCTAGAACGTATTGTTGAAAGAAGAGAAGAAGTAAGAAGAACCTGGATAACACGTAAACTGATGCCTGATGGACTCACATGGGCCTCACTGCCTATATAGTGAGCCATAGGTTATATGACAATGAGATTGACTTGGTTATTTTAGCTCTTCAGAGAGATGTCAAAATGACAGGCTGTCTTTATAATGAGACTTAGTATTTTTTATTGTCATAGCAGGTGGCAGGTTCACTTACTATCATAGATTTCTATACACCAATATACATAAAATCATGAAGGGCATCGACAGAGAAAAACTGTTTTCAGTGAAATTCTTAACAAAAAATGTTTTGAGGATCCACTGATAAATTTTACCCTTAGGATTTAACTGAGGACTCAAATTATGAAGGAGACTAATATAAACTCTACTCCATTAAAAATAATGACGTTTTCATCAGACTATTTGAGAAAAACTTACTTTATTCCTGAGAGAATAAAATAAAAAGGAGAGGCTTCCATCTTCCTCTAAAAAAAGAATCACCTAAAAGAACTGAATAAAACTATCTCAACTCAGTTAAACTCGGCTTTGTCCAAAGACTCAAGACTATAAAGAATGCAATCCCAAAACCCTTTACTTTATAATATAAAGTATTATGAGAATAAAACCTACAATTTACTCAGGCCATATTAATTGACTTACCAGAAGCATTAAAGAATTCCATGTATCACTAACAAACAAAAGTCAGCCTGATTTTCAAATATATGAGAATGAAATGAGTTAAAGTTTGGGACTTGCTTTAAAATACCTCAGCAACAACAATAATAGCAAAAAAGGAGGTAAGTTATATGCAGTAAATCTTGATAAATGTGAAATCAGGATGATGACTATGTGGGGGTTCATTATAGTAAACTCTATTATTTGAAATTTTCCTGAATAAATATTTGTGGTCTGCTTATATCAAAAATATTAGAAACTAGACCTCATACACAAATTTAATAAAAAATTATTCAGAAAACCACTTATTTTAGGTAATAGTTGTTAAAATAGATTAATTTGGACAATACCTTTAAGTTTTCTGTAATGGGCTTTATTTTTAGGTTAAGCACACACTGAGCAATCCAATGGGTCATTTCCAACCTAAAGTGAGTAGTGAATTGAGGTTTTAAATCTACAACATAAATTATGGACGAAACAGGAAATTTGCAGGTATGTTTTACTATGTGCTTTACTAAACAAGCAAATGATTACAGGCAAGATAGTGTAATTGTTTAAAAATAAATTCAACATTATTTCCAGAGAGTTCTAATTCAACACAAAAGTCTGAGGCAACAAACTCATATCCACAAACTTTAAACAGCTTCCCAGATTCCTTTGCAATGCTGATTAAGACAAGATGCACAGCTCCAAACCTGGAAAGGAGTGAGAGCTTCTAGGAGTACCAGGAGACTTTGACCACTAACATCACAGTACAGTGTTGTAAGCAATGCCTGGCATTTACTTACAGAGCAGTTCTCTTCACTCCCTGAGAAGGCTGAAGTAGACAGCTGAGAGAACAGGTCAAAACAGCAAGAGAAAAACACAGCACCAGTGAAAATTAATACCATTAAACATTTGTGCTTCACTATCTCTAAGACTACAAAAGTCTTAGAGGCCAAGGAGAGGGTTCAGATTAGAAACTGTCTCACCTGCAAAAGAACTCCCACAAGTCTAGGTTTTGAATTCTCTGAATTCTTTTAATTCTGTTGCGATCCATTGTTTTCCCAAAGAGACTAGCGACTTCATTATATTCATGTGTTTGACTGTGCAAAGGAATAAGCTGGAAAAGAAGTTTGATAGTTTTATTGGAGTCTCTTTTTCTTCCACAGTATAGTCAGTTCTGCTCTTACCTGATAAGGTACTTCAGTATTCACATTCTCCCAGTGTGGTGGCATGGGGATAGCCTCATTTTCACAGATGTAACTTTAAATAGCAAAAGACAAAACAAAATATTAGAAGCTGATTATAATTACTATCAGTAATTCAGACTTATCTTTGAAGCCGAATTTTCATGCTTGGGGTACTGCGACAAATGCAGTTAAGTATGACCCTTGGTTTCTTTATGTTATAATATTTACTGAATGTCTACTTGTGTACTACATTTTAGGTGCTGAATTGAGAATTTTGATGGAAAACATTCAATCCTACATAACATGAAAATTTCAAAAACAGTTGTTTAATCTGTCTTGTTTTTCTGAATTTTCCAAAATTTCTTTAAAATAAGTAAGGTTTTAGGTAAATAAATTTCCAGGGGAAAATAAAATCCTTGATTTAAAACTGTAACAAAGTTATTCTGCCCATTAAATAAAATCCAACCCCTCCACCATATGTTCAATGTCCTTCAAGATCTAACTCAAACCTAAACCTTTCTGTTTATTGCCCACTATTCCCCTACACGGTTCACATGAACTCAGTGGAGCCAGTCAGTAAAACTTTTAGAAAACTATCTACCATATGGAAGCCAGAACACAGAAAAAAAATAGTGATCTTGGGGAGCTCGATGGCAAAAGGCTGAAACTGGCATACTAATCCTTTCTGGTGACTGGAAGTTATCGGAAGAAATTCATACATTTCAAGCCTATCTTTAGCTTAATTTTTACAAACTCATTTCAACTTTGAAATGATCATAGAATCATATAATTTAAAAATGAGTTAAGCATAAAAAAGTAAACAATTAATAGTTTCCCGCACTCCAGTCCTTGGTCTGTCCAATTCTTACCTCCTGCCTCAACTACAAGTAACCGTTCTTTTCAGTCTTGGGTATTCTTCCAGACTTCTTTAGGTTAACAGAAGCCATTTTTCCCACCACACAAATGGTAGCATAAAACATATGTCTTTTGCAGCTTTTTTTTTTCACTTACGATATTCTTAGAGGTCTTTCCATATCAGTAGATAGAAGGTACCGTCATTCCCAGTCCCTACCAGAGCCTGGCACATGGTAGACACTCCATAAATATTGGCTGAATGAATGAATACATTCTATTCTACAGATGCACAGAATTCCATGTATGGATACACCATAATTTATTTAACAAGTCCCCTATTGATAATATTCAGCTTTATCAACTTTTTGCTACCATTAAGAATGCTACTAAGAACTAGCTTGTCCACTTGTCACTGTACATGCCCATTAGTCAATCTGTAGCATGATATCTTTGAAATGAAACTTCTATGTCAAAGAATATGTTTATTCATGATTTTGACAGATACCACTCAAACCTCCTTAAAAGCTGTATTGACATTCCCATCAGAAATGGAGAGAATGCCTATTTTCCAATCTCTCCAAAAAGGTGTATAATCAGACGTTTGAATTTTTATCAATCTAATAGTAAAAAATAGTCTGATTTAATTTGTATTTCTCTTATTATGAGTGAGATTGTATGAACTATTCAAATTCTTTGCTCATTTTTCTAAGGGGTCGTTGGTCTTCTACTTAGAAATTCACACAAGTACTTCATATAACCACAGAGATGAACCCTTTGACTGTGACAATGAGGAACAATAGTTTACCCAATTTTTAAAAAATTTTGCCTGAAGTATCTTTTAGCTATGGAAAAGTCTGTTTTTTCTTAAAATTTTTGTAGCCCACAGACTTGGTTAACTGTAAATTCCTTGCCAATGGGAAATATGTACTATGTACCTTGCGTGTAATTAATGTTCAATGTTCTTACAATATCCTACCTAACTGTTCTTCCTCTTTTACTATCTTTTCTTACTACCCTCCATTCTGGTTAATTCTCTCCCTCTCCTGTTTTCGTTCTATGGTTCATATAGTCTGAGAGAGAACAAAGTGCTTGACCCCTTCATGTGCTGCTTCTCCCCACTGAAGTATACCAGATACAATAATATGCAGTAATAATAACATTTTCCATTATTATGTCTCATTTTCCCCCCACATTGCACACTCTTTTAAGATGAATAATTCCTTTATTATATTCCTTGCACTCAAGAATGAGGATATGATGTGTATGGTAAGTAAATAATATTCTCTACATTCCATAAAAGTACTAGAGCATTCATTAGATAAGTACTTGAATAACTTTAAAATCACGATGCTAAAATACAAGTCACTTGAAACATACATAATTTTATTAATCAATGTCGCCCCAATAAGTTTAATTTAAAAATAAGTAAAAATAAAATAAAATATAAGCCAAAAGCCTCACAGAACAAATGACAGAAACTTAAAAATTTTATTTCTTTACTCTGTTTCAAAATATCTCCTTGGAAGGAGCAAATGGGTATCCCTTACAATTCACATGTTAGTGTTTTTTTGTTTGTTTCATTTTAAATTCTTTGAAAAGCAAGAATTTCAACATTTGCTTGAAGAATCATTCCAGAAAATAGGAGAGACGTGCTTAAGTTTTCCCTTCAATTCTATTCATGGCATTTATACTTCTCTTTTTAGGAAATATAAAGTGAGAGACAGAAAAAGGAAAACTTGCAATCCTGACCCAGGGAAGAGGTAGCTGTGCTGTTGTCTCCTCTTATTCCCACCTTCCTTAGGTCTCTGTTAGTCACTACAGACTTAAAATTACTTCTAAGAGTTGCCCAGTGCAGATCAGTAGAGATGGAAACGAAGTTGGAAACTACTTATGATTTATGACCCAAATGACTGGATGGTTCTGTGAGAGTATTTCCAAGTTAATTCAAACTTACTTCAGTAGGTTATTTTAAGGATTTATAGCAGAGACCATAAGGCATTTTTAACAACCATGCAAATTGTTCTAAAGAATTGAAAAATATAAATATATAAAGGGAAATTAAAAGGATAACAGGAAAGGAAACATGGGCAGAAAATAATATTGCTATTTCATCAACTAATGTAAAATACAGTAATGAAAGGATCAATAAGATCATTAAATAACCTACCAAAATATTTTCAGTCTATTTGTTCCTCTGTCAAATATTAAGAAAGAAAAGAGAGAGAAAAAGCCCACTCCTACTCCCATTCTCTTACGCTACCTGAAAGCACTGATAGAAAAAGGGGCTCTTTTTATTAAGCGCTCTTTTCCAGTGGTGAGATTCATTTGCTTCATTTCTGTATACAAAGACAAAGATATTAGGTAAGTCATAGAAATATATTGTGCTATAAACTGTCATGAAGATTTGTAGCCACCCTACACTATGATCAGGAATCATGGAGCTTTGGGAGTAGATGACAAATGTAGTATATTAAAGATACTTTACCATTTACCTATTGATGATGTCATAAAAGTGCTATTTAGGGAGCAAAGCTTCATTACTTGATCGAAGCTCACACCTAAGAATGCTCATTTTATACACTGCTTAGTAAGAAGGGTCAATTTCTTTCTATATAATACTTAGGTTAAACTGACATTAAACTAGAAGAGTTCTAAACTTAGGAATATTAAGAGTACTGGAAAGAGAAATTATAGTACTGAATCTTCTGGTTGGCTTAGTAAGTAGAAAATATATTTTGGTTTCTCCCCAAATTTTAGAAATTACTGAAAAAAACCCACCACATTACCATTATAAAACTTGCACAATTCACAGAATTTCAAAAATTTGTACAATTCTTGCCTTGTCTTTAAATTGTATACCTAAACCAAAAAATGGAAAACCTAGCTAGACTCAATTCATACATACTTTATATAAGAGATTCTAGTGATAAAGGACTAATTAACAAAAGGTATCATTCCCTTCTTTCATCTATGCCTCAGTGGTGGCAATATTTACCAGGCCCATTTCTCCATTCCCACAAAATTAAGTACTAAGTTTTAATGTGAGATTCTAGTCAGTTTATCTTATCTAACTGGCATCATTCCATTCCAAAATAAAGGGATTTATCCATCCGGGCAAATGCTGTATAAAGTATGTTGTATATTCTGCCCTTTTCTGTGTTCTCCTAGACTCTGCGCATAATGGCATTACCACTGTGCAGGGATAAAGAGAGGTCATCTCATTATATGGAGTGAAACCTGTGGTGTCTTCTTATATCACAGCATTTCGAGTTTACTTTTCACCATTCTTATAGAGTATAGAGAGAACCTGAGCTCTCTATAAAATGCTTGTGGTAGAATGGTTGGGGTTAATTTTCTAAATGTACATATAAAATGCTAATTAATATATATATCTTTGAAACAGCATCATTATATAGAGAGTTGGAGAACTTGAGTTATTATATATGACTCCTATTCTTTGATTAAAAAAATATTTTAATAAACTGCATTGTTGGAGAGAAAGCTTCCAAAAATTACAATTTACTAGAAAATATTCTTTCAGAAACATGTTGCTTGCTGAATTATCTACCAAATGCTTTAATAAACTTAATCCTCTATATGAGACTGATGTCTGTGCATATAATTGTTTCAGTATTGCTTCAAAACTGGCACTTGTACATAAGTCTAAAATGTCTTCCAGTTACCTTCTGTCTAGACTGTAGCAGAAAGACAAATGTCAGGGCCCCCTTAAGAGCAGGCAGCCTATTTGCCTAATGTCATTAAAAAAAAAAGTTATGGTTAGTCAATAATAAGAATCTAACAGTTTTAATTCTTGATTAAAAAAAAAAACTTTGAGGGGATAATAATCTTAGAGATTTTGTTGCATCAACCTCTCACTAGACAAATCACCTTCACCATTTCTGGGCCTTGGCTCGTCCAGGAAATTTCCTAAGGTTTCACCACCCTATCCTACCACAACATACTACTAACTCTGTCATAAAGTCACCACTCACAGAAAGTGGGAAAGAACTGCTAGAGGACAGAGCTGTGTAGCAACTAATATAAACTTTTATTAAGAAAGCTTCTCTATCCAGTTCTTGTTTCCTTCTAAGCAGCAAACAGCTGGGACTATAGCAGCTTGAAAGTGAAGGGGTTGATTCTGACGGTTTTCTTATGGGATACCTAAAAACATGCCCATATATCATGGATGAAATCCAAAGTGTGGCTGATTTCCAGATTAGCTGGCTAATCTGTGAAAGGGCCAATGAAATCAGAAATGGGCAGAAGGCAATGTCTATTAAAGAAATAATTTTCTGGCAAAGACACCAGGAAACCAAAAGGTGGGCCATTCATCTGAACTTTGTTCTTCGAACTCACCAACTACCTATGATTTTGTCACTTAACCTCCTGGATTGATCCTTAAAGTAAAAAGGTTCCTATCTATTTCAAAAGATTGATGGGATGATGAATAAAACAATAGCTTAAAAGTGCTTGTGTTCCTTAAAAGAGAAGCATTACATGAACTCAGAATATATGACAATCTTCATATACATCAGTATCTAGAAGCATATAAGTAGTACTCTTTTATAAAAAACAATGTTGCTCAAGAAGATTTTAAATCCTGACATTTTATAGAGGTATTTTTATGTATTACAAAAATAATTTACTGTTTACAAATGTATCAACTAATCCTGATCTTCAGAACTATAGATTTTACCACACTGATATACAAAAAACACACAACTATTAGGGAAAAAAACATACCTGCAAAGTCTATCTTGTAGCTGAATTTGGAAGTAGTAAAAGAAATGGAGCCACAAGGATTTGTTTTGAAGCTTTTTTCGATATCTTCACTGCTAACTGAACACTGAATGTTGGTATCCGGCTTTAAGACAAATCAGAAAGTTTCATTTATCAGCTGTTCACATTAATGGCTTGGCCACAGAGGTAGTACTGTGGTCATAGAGACAGAGATGGAGGGACAAGGGAAATTAACTAATCTCCTGTTTTAGATCCCAACACCATGGGAGAATCACAGCTAAGCCAGCATGTAAAACATAGGTCAAGGATTTCCAGCAAAGAAACTTCAACAACTGGTTACAATGCCATTTTCCAAATTATTACAAATTTTACAAATTATTATAATAATTACACATCCTAAGTGGCTCAATTAAACTCCTTTAAGTAGCCTTGTAAGTAAAAAAAAGCTTTTGAGTATGAGTTCAAATCTCATCTTAACCATTAGTTAGCTGTGTGACCCTGGACAAATTATATGAACTTCTGGGTTTCATTTTCTTTGACTATAAGAACGAGTGTTACCATCTGCTTCAGAGTTGTTGTAAAGATAAAGGAGAAGACATATGTACAACACCTAACATAATACCTGTTGTACAGAAGGAGTTTGATTTGGGCTTGTTCTTTTCCCTTTCTCTTTGTCCACAAAATCAAACTTGGAGTTGCTCAGATGTACTGATACCATACAACTCTCAGTGACAATTGCCCTCTGTACACACGGTAAACATATACTGTTTCTTCTAAATAAACTATTGTGAAAACCTGGAGAAAAGAAAAGGACTAGAAGGATTTCTAGTTTTTCTTTTAGTTAAATGATCTGATTTCCTAAAGGTTCGATTTCTTTCACATTCTCATTTTATCCATCAACAAGATCTAAGTGAATCTAAATCCCATCTGCTATATATTCAATGAAAAGTGATACCTGAAACATGTGCCACTTCCCACATTCTGCCAAATAAAACCAGCCCCACTGAGTATCTGACGTGTCCATCTCATCCATCTCACTATCAGTTGTTTTGGATAAAAATTCTTCTGCTTTGTGAAACATCTCCTGAAAAGGC
>NW_011888918.1:5786614-5792819 GCF_000151845.1 Pteropus vampyrus
TTTTTCTGAGCATTAGGATCATAATAATAACCTTATATGGCTCTTACTATGTGCCAAACACTGCTCTATGTACTATTCAGATAATAACTCATTTAGGTCTCACAATAACCCTATAAAATAGGTACAATTATACCAAATTTATAAATGAGGAAACTGAGGCAGAGAGAGAGGTCATATAGTGAGGAAGCCATGATTCAAACCTCTGCAGTCTGGATCCAGGGTCTGTGTACTTAACCACCAGGGTGTACCACCTTATCGTTCATTATCAATGATTTTTATCATCTTAACCATATCAAGTAACTCATGGACGCATCATCTTTGAAACGTTTTAAACATTCTTGGGTGAAAACTATGATGAAGAGGAGGTTATCAGAAAAGGGGCAAAGAGGTTAGTCAAAGAAGATAAAACTTTATCTGGAATGTGGCTTTCTGTCCTCACTCTTTAATGAGGACAGAAAAAAAGATTTCTTTTTTAATTACTAATTTAATTTATACAACTAATATATGAAAACATGGTCTTTGCAAAAAATCAAAACATTCGAGATAAAGCTAAAGAGCTTTTTGACCATCACTTTCATTCCTGGTATGTTCTCACCTTCCTTCTCCTGGGTTAACCATTGAAAATTTGACTTACTGTACAGTTGATTTTTTTTTTTTTTTTGGTACAAAGAATATATACTACTTGGGTCATTTAGAAAATATTTACTTTTAATTTCATTATTGAAAATGTCTATCCTGTTTCCAGAAGCTGTGTAACCTTGAATAAGATTCTATTACCTTGCCTAGGCTAGAGTTTCCTCTTCAAAATCGAAGTGTAAAGGCTCCTTCTTCATTGGTTTGCAGTTAGGAGTGAATGAGACAATGCAGTAAAGTACCAAGTACAGCACCTGAGCACAATGAAGGGGGCTTGTTATTTTATGTTCATGTTTTGAAACTCTCTCCAAGGAATGCTTTATGATTATTTTCTGGATTTTTCCTTCATGTTTTAAAGTTGCTTTATGATTATTTTCTGAATTTTTCCTTCATATTTTAAAGTTGACTGGCTAGGAAATAAAAAATAGAACACCGTATGATCAAGAGCTTCAGTTTTAGGATCCATTATATTCTTTACATATGTCAACTAGATACTAAAGTCAATAATTTAAAATTTAAAATCGATTATACAGGTTAACTATTCACAACTCCTGCTTCTTCCTTCTATTGTTGTTTATGTCATGTGGCCATTTTGGTATGAGAGAAAGAAAGCAAGAGTGACCTAAATTCAGTTTTTCTTTTGAAAATAACCAGAAAAAATGGAAGGATAAGTTTTAAGGCAATCATTAAGATAAATATTTGGGGTGTCATTCTGGGAAAAGTTGGTCCCCAGCCCCAGCTCCAGGGATTCTACTGCAGGGGAAAAGCATGCATGCTATAAGGACAAAGAGCTCTACATCTTCACCTGAGGGGGTTGACTTTATTTGAAACAGAAAGTAGAGAATCTCATGCCTAAGGGCTTTACAAAAAAAAAAAAAGGATGGAAAACAATTAATGAGCAGCCTAAAGCTCTGATATATGCAGAATGGCAGAGAACCCAGAAATTTAACATAGAGAACCAGGGAGAGCCAACAACTCTCCTGCGATTGTAGTCAACTATGAAACATTACGATATGTTATGCCATAAAATAAGTTTCAATACATTGAAAAAGAATGAAACCATACAAAGTATGTTTTCTAACCAAAATGGAATTGCAAATCAATAATAGAAAATTTGAGAAATTCATAAATATGTGAAATTAAACACATTACTAAATAACCAATGGGTTAAAAATTAAATCCCAAGGGAAATTAAAAAGTATGCTGAGGTGAATCAAAATTAAAACACAACATATCAAAACTTATGAGATGCAGCTAAAGCAGTGCTCAGAAGAAAATTTATAGTTATAAATGCCTATATTTAAAAAAAAAATCTCTAAATCAAAAACTAACAATCTACCTTAAATAACTAGAAAGAGAAGAGCAACTATACTCAAAACAAGCAGAAAGAAAATAAAAAAGGGAAGGGAAAGGAAAAAAAGAAGTAGAGACTAGAAAATAGAGAAAAATCAACAAGACCAAAAGTTGGTTTAGAAAGAAAAATAAAATTGACAAACTTTTAAGAAGGCTGACAAGGAAAAAAAAAAAGAGAAGAGTCAAATTATAACAAGAAATCAAAGAGGAAACATCAGTACTGATCTAAAGAAAATAAAAAGGATTATAAGGGAATAGTATAAACAACTGTATCCCAAGAATTTAAATAACTTAGATAAAATGAGCAAATTTCCAGATAAACACAAATGATTAAACTGACTCAAGAATAAAGAGAAAATCTGAACAATCCTATAATAAATAACGAGATCAAGTTAGTAGTTTAAAACTTTCCACAAAGAAAAGTCTAGTCCCAGGTAAAAAGCTTCATTGGTAAAAATCTACCAATTATTTAATGAGAAACAAATACCAATGCTTCACAAATTCTTGTAGAAAATGAAAGAAGGAATACTTCTCAACACATGCTTTGAGGCTGACAATATGAATTCTGATGAAAACAAACTAAGAATTTTTAAAAAAAAATACAGAAAAAGACATCACAAGAAGAGAAAACAAGAGGGCAGTGTCCTCTATGAATATAGAAGAAAAAAAGTCTTCATCAAAATACTGGCAAACTGAATGCAGAAACATAAAAACTAGTATACACCATAACCAAATGATACTTTTCCTAGAAATGAAAGGTTGGCTTAGCATACAAATCATTAATTAATGTAATGCACCACATTAATAAAATTAAAAAAAAAAAAAACAATCATTTAAGTACACAAAAAATTTGACAAAATCCAATACCTTTTCATGACAAAAATGGTCAACAAACTAGAACTGAAGGGAACTTTCTCAATTTGATGAAGAACATCTACAAAAACCGCACAACTAATATCATTCCTACTGTTGAAAGACTGAATACTTTATGGAAACAAGATGAAGATGTCTGCCCTCACTACGTCTATTTAACTCTGTACTGGAGGTTCTAGCCAGGGCAACTATCCAAGAAAAAGAAATAAAAATGCATCCAGGTTGGATAGAAGAGAGTAGGACTCTCTATTTGCAGATGACATAATTTTGTATAAAATTCTTTAAAAAAAAAAAAAGAAAATTCTAAAAAAATCTGCTAAAGAACTATTATAACTAAAGAGTTCTGCAAGTTTCAAGATAAAAGATGAATATGTGAAACTCGATTATATTCTTATACATTAATAATGAACATTCCAAAAATAAATTCAGAAAACAATTCCATTTACAATAGTGCCAAAGAGAATACAATACTTAGAAAGTGGGATACCTTCCCCTGCTTTTAGGGCTCGTCTTGGAATACGCAGCAGCTGTCTTTGGTCCCGTGTCGTCGCCCAAACTAAAACAAGGTTGAAGTCAGAAACATGGCAGAGTAAAAGACGTCCCCAGATCTCTCCCCTTGAAAAAAAAATAAGCTGAACATCTAAAACTCAACAAAAAACATCCAAACTGCACACCAGCAGGTCTGAATGTGGGATCCGCACATAAGAACTACCACAAGTCAGAACCCTGGGTGTTGGGCGGTGGGCTGGGAGAAACAAAGAAGCCGCCTTGCACAGCCACCGGAGCTACCTGTAGGAAGAGGGGGAGGGGAGAAGGAGCGATGAGTTCCCTGATCAGCCCTGCCTGAGAAAGCTGTGAGCTCCCCAAAGCCAGCGGCAAGGCCCAGTCATCAGGGCAGAAAGCAGAGAAGTGGGATAGCAGAAAAACAACAGTTGATTTTTATCAGCCGCGGTTGCAACACTGAGGCTGAGCCGCAGCTCCCAACCCCCAACCCAGAGGGCTCCTCCTCCCATATTTTCTGACCAAACACCACAGAGCTCCAGGGGAATCTGAGCAAACGCTACCAACACTGTCGCTAACAATGACAGGGACTGAGAATGAGGGTAGCAGGCATGATTAAATATCTGTAAGAAAATAAAAGGCATTAATAAGGCTTTATATAAAGCAGGGATCCAAGAGGCTTAGATGCCACCTACTGGAAACCAAAAGAAAAACGCCTTCTTTGCAATAGGCTAGAGAGACCTTTATATAAATAGAAATCTTCTTTCTGGAAAAAATGTAAAATATACTTCCATTAATGCCCAGGTGCAGAAATAGTCCATTAAACACCATGAACAACTGAGGTGACAAGGCATTTCAGAAAGAAAGAGAAAAATCTCCAGAAAATAAGCTTACAGACATAGAAATATGTGACTTAAATGACAGAGAATTCAGGTTGGTACTTTTGAAAACCTCAATGAGATCCGAAATGAATCATATCGACGATTTCAGGAATCGAAAAAACCACTAGATGAGCAGAATGAGTTCTTTAGCAAGGAGACTGAAACTCTCAAAAAGAACCGAACAGAACTTCTGGAGTTAAAGAACACACTGCAAGAGTTGAAAAATGAAATAGCAAGCTTGGGAAATAGAGTCGAACAAATGGAGGAAAGGATCAGTGATATCGAAGACAGAAATCTAGAAATAAATTGGATGAAGAGAGAAACTGAAGAATGAAAAATAATGAAAGAAATACAACAACTAGTTGATATCATCAGGAGAGGAAACATAAGAATAATGGGCATTACCGAAGGCGAGGAAAAGGAGTAGAGACTGGAAAGCATTTTCAGACAAACAGTGGACGAGAATTTCCTAAATCTAAGGAATGAGCTGGAGCTTGGAATTCAAGAAGTTAACAGAACACTCAATTATCACAATCCAAAAAGGCCTTCACCAAGGCCTTAACACATTGTATTAAAATTATCAAAAATCAACAACAAAGAATTCTCAGGGCAGCCAGGAAAAGAAGACGGTAACCTATAAAGGAAAATCCATTAGATTATCGTCGAACTACTCGGCACAAACCTTACAATCCAGAAAGGAGTGGAATTAAATATTCAAACTATTAAATGAAAGGAACTACCAGCCAAGAATAATGTATCCAACTAAGTTCTTTTTTAGATATGAAGGAGAAATAAAGACCTTTCCAGACATACAGAAATTGAGGGAATTCTCCACTATGAGGCCTGCATTACAGGAAATACTGAAAGGGGTCAGCTTATCTAAAACAAAATGACAAAAAAAATACATTAGGAGTAAGGTGACTAGCAGGCTAATAGAAGCAGAGGAGTGCAATCCTTACTGAGAATAGGGCATTATAAGCTTAAACAATAAGAGAGTTGCTATAGCAAGATAGTAATGAACATTCAGCATACATAGGGATAAATTGAGACAACAATGACTGAAAACGGGGAGGATCAAAAGATCCAAATACACAAAGGAGAACAGAGATAAGGCACACGTAGAAGAAAATGGATGAATATATATATAACTATCCTTTACATACTCATAATGGTAACCACTTGCCAAAGGTTTAGAACTGAAGTATATAACATAAAACAAAAAGGACCAAAGGGAAAACCCACAAAAGCCAACCAAAAAAACAAACAAACAAAAAAAAAACAAACAGAAACACAAGGACAAGGAAGCAATGGAAACACCGAGCTACCAGAAAGCAAAAGATAAAATGGCTATAAGAAGACCTCATATTTCGATAATCACCCTAAATGTAAATGGACTGAACTCACCAATAAAAAGGCACAGAGTTGCAGAATGGATTGAAAAACAAAGCCCAACCATATGCTGCCTCCAGGAGACACATCTCAGTTCCAAAGACAAATATAGACTCAAAGAGAAAGGGTGGAAAATGATATTTCAAGCAAATAGCATTCAGAGAAAAGCAGGAGCAGTGGTACTAATATTGGATGAAATAGACTTCAAAATAAAATGGTAAAGCAAGATACTGAGGGATACTTCATAATGATAAAGGGAATCATGCACCAAGAAGATATAACACTTACTAACATCTATGCTCCCAATAAGGGAGCCCCAAATATATATAAAGCAATTACTAACAGACCTAAAGGGAGAAACAGACCAAAACACTATTGTAGTAGGGGACCTAAATACCTCCCTGTCGGATATGGACAGATCATCCAAACAGAAAGTCAATAAAGGAAATAACATCTTTAAATGACACATTAGACCAACTGGACATAAATGACATATATAGAGCTTTCCATCCCCAAACAGCTGGTTATGCATTCTTCTCTAGTGCACATGGAACATTATCAAGAATCAACCACAT
>NW_011888918.1:5792869-5793987 GCF_000151845.1 Pteropus vampyrus
GTGCACATGGAACATTATCAAGAATCAACCACATATTGGGATACAGAAATAGCCTCAACAAATATAAGAGGGTTGAAACCATAACAACCATACTCTCTGAACATAATGCTTTGAAACTAGAGATCAACTGCAAAAAGAAATCAGGAAGAACCACAAATACATGGAGATTAAACAACATGCTACTGAAGAATAACTGGGTCAGAGAAGAAATAAAAAAGGAGATCAAGAGATACATAGAAACGAATGATAATGACAATACAACGTATCAAAACTTTTGAGATATGGCAAAAGTGGTCATAAGAGGAAAGTTCATGTCATTACAGGCCTATCTCCAAAAACAAGAATGAGCCCCCAAAACAACTAATGCTTCATGTTAAAAAACTAGAAAAGGAAGAACAAATGAGGTCTAAAGTCAGCAGAAGGAAAGAAATCATCAAAATTAGAGCAGAAATAAATGAAATTGAAGATAAAACAAAACAAAATAATAGAAAAAATAAATACGAGGAGCTGGTTCTTTGAGAAGTTTAATAAAATTGATAAAACCCTGGCTAGACTCACTAAAGAAAAAAGAGAAAGGACACAAATAAACAAAATCAGGGATGAAAGAGGGGAAATTACTACTGACATCACAGAAATAAAAAGGATCATGCAAGAATACTATGAAAAAGTATATAATAACAAATTTAATAACCTAGAAGAAATGGACCAGTACTTAGAAAAATACAATCTTCCTAGACTGAATCAAGAAGAGCTGGAAAATCTAAATAGACCGATCAGCAGTATGGAAATTGAGACAATCATCAAAAACCTACCTAAAAGTAAAAGTCTAGGACCAGATGGCTTCACCAGTGAATTCTACCAAACATTCAAAGAAGAGCACCTATTCTCCTCAAACTCTTCCAAAATATCGAAGAGGAGGCAATATCTCCTAACTCATTTTATGAGGCCAATATTACCCTGATACCAAAACCTGGTAAAGATAACACAAAAAAAGAAAACTACAGACTAATATCTCTCATGAACACAGATGCGAAAATCCTAAATAAGATACTAGCAAACCGAATACAGTAACATATTAAAAAGATTATACACCACGATCGAGTGGGCTTCATCCCAGA
>NW_011888918.1:5794037-5795605 GCF_000151845.1 Pteropus vampyrus
ACAGATGCGAAAATCCTAAATAAGATACTAGCAAACCGAATACAGTAACATATTAAAAAGATTATACACCACGATCGAGTGGGCTTCATCCCAGAAGCACAAGGATGGTTCGACATATGCAAATCGATTAATGTGATACACCACATAAACAAATTAAAAAATAAGAATTATGTGATCATATCAACAGATTCAGCAGAAAAGCCTTCGACAAGATACAGCATCCATTTTATGATCAAAACATGTAACAAAATTGGTATAGAAGTAACTTAACATAATAAAGGCCATATATGACAAACCCTCAGTCAACATTATACTTAATGGTAAAAAACTAAAAACTTTTCCTCTAAGATCAGGAACAAGGCAAGGCTGGCAATATCGCCACTGTTATTCAGTATAACATTGGAAGTCCTAGCGAATGCAATCAGGCAAGAGAAAGATATAAAAGGCATCCAAATAGGAAACAAAGAAGTCAAACTGTCACTAATTACGGATGGCATGATTCTCTATATAGAAAACTCTAAAGACTCCACAAGAACACTACTAGAAACAATAAGCAAATAAAGTTTCTGGATACAAAATCAATGTTCAAAAATCTATAGTGTTCCTATACTCTAATAATGAAGTGTCAGAAAAAGAAGTGGAAAAAATAATTCCTTTTGCAACTTTAACAAAAAGAATAAAATACCTAGGAATAAATCTAATGAAACATGTGAAGGCCCTATATAATGAAATCTATAAGACCTTATTAAAAGAAATTGAAGAAAATACAAAGAAATGGAAAGACATTCCATGTTCTTGGATTGGAAGAATCAACATCATTAAAATGACCTTATTACCTAAAGCATTATACAGATTTAACACAATCCCCATCAAAATCCTGTCAGCATTTTGTAAAGAAATAGAACAAAAAATCATCAGATTTGTATGGAAGCACGAAAGACCCAGAATTGCCAAAGTGATCCTGAGGAAAAAAGAACAAAGCTAGAGGCATCACTCTGTCTGACTTCAAATTATACCACAAAAAGACAGTAATCGAAACAGCATGGTATTGGCAGCAATACAGACACACGGAACAGTGGAACAGAATTGAGAGTCCAGAAGTAAACCCATATTTATATGGGCAAATAATTTTTGACAAAAAAGGCAAAAACATACAGTGGAGAAAGGAAAGCCTCTTCAATAAAATATTGGTGGGAAAACTGGAAAGCCACCTGCAAAACAATGAAACTAGACTGTTGTCTATCACCACACACCAAAATTAACTCAAAATGGATTAAGGACCTGAATATAAAACTGGAATCAGTAAAATGCATAGAAGAAAACATAGGAACTAAACTCAAGGACCTTGGACTTAAAGAATGAATTTGAACTCAAAGGCAAGGGAAGTAAAAGCAAAAATAAATGAATGGGACTACAACAAATTAAAAGGCTTCTGCTTAGGAAAACAAATTATCAACAAGGTAAAAAGACAACCATCTGAATGGGAAAATATATTTGTAAGCAATGCCTCCGATAAGGGCCTAATATCCAAAATACACAAAGAACTTATACAACTCAATAACAAAAAA
>NW_011888918.1:5795895-5800597 GCF_000151845.1 Pteropus vampyrus
GTGAACACACAGTGTAAATACATATATGCCTTACTGTTAAAATGTATAGCTGAAACTCATTGGATTTCATTTACCAATGTCAGCATAAAAAATTAATTAATTATTAAAAAGAATAGAATACTTAGGTGTAAGTTTAACAAAATATGTATAAGATGTATACACTGAAAACTTCATAACACTGTTGAAAGAAATTAGAGAAAATCCAAGTAAATAAGAAGACATCCCATAAATCAGAAGACATAATATTAAGATGACAAGACTTCTCAAATTGATCTATGAATTCAGCGCAATACCTAACAAAATTCCTTCTGACCTTCTGCTAAAATTGACAAGCCGATCCTAAATTTTATATGGAAATGCAAAGGCCCCAGAATAGCCAAGCAATCTTGAAAAAGAACACATTTGGGAGATTTATACTTTCTGATTTCTAACTTAATACAAAGCTGCAGAAAACAAGAAAGTGTAGGACTGGCCTGAGGACAGTCATATGGATCAAGGAAACAATACTGAGGGTCTAGAAATACACCCTTCCATCTATGGTCAATGGATTTTCAACAAAGGTTCTAAGTCGATTCAATGGAGGAAAGAACAGTCTTTTCAACAAATAGTTTTCGGGCAACTAAATATGCCCATGCAAAAGAATGGACCCTACTTAACTTATATCATACATAAAAAGTCTTTGTGAGCTTTGGTTAGGCAGTGGTTTCTTAGACATGACCCCAAAAACACAAGCAACAAAAGAAAAAACAAGTAAAGTGGACTATATCAAAATTAAAATCTTTAGTACTACAAATGATATCTTAAAGAAAGTGAAAAGACAATCCACAAAAGGGAGAGAATATTTGCAAATCACATATATGATAAAAGACTTGTTCCCAGAATAAAGAACATTTACAACTCAATTAAAAAATAGGCAAATAATACAATTTAAAAATGAACAAAATATTTAAATAGACATTTCTCCAAAGAAGACATACAAATTACCAATAAGCACATGAAAAAATGCTCAGTACTATCAGTCATCAGGGAATGCACATCAAAATCACAATGAGATACCATTTCACACTTACTAGGATGTCCATAATCAAAAAGACAGAAAATAACGAGTGTACTTGAGAATGTGGAGAAATTGGAACCTTCACACACTGTAAGATATCTACTGATGGGAATGTAAAATGGTGCAGCTACTTTAGAGAAGTTTGCAGTTCTTCAAAAAGTTAAACATAGAGTTAATATATACTACCTTAGATATATACCCAAGAAGAGAAAAAATATACATTCACACTAAAACATGTATATAAATATTCATAGAATTATTCACAATATCCAAAAAGTGGGGAAAAAAATATGGTACTTATATATAATGGAATGTTATTCAGCCTTAAAAATGAATGAAGCATTAATACTCCATGCATCAACCTTAAAAACATTTTGCTAAGTGAAAGGTGCAAGATGCAAAAGACCAGATACTAGATGATTCCATTGAAATGCACAAACCAGGCAAATCTATAAACACAGAAAGTACATTAGTGATTGTTTAGGGCTGGCAAGGAGGCGGAATGACTGTTAATGAGTAGGAGCTGCGTTTTGGGTAATGAAAATGTTCTAACATTAAATTGTGGTAATGGCTGCAAAACCCTGTGAATCTACTAAAAGAAATATTGAATCACACACTTTAAGTGGGCGAACTGTGTGGTATGCATTACATCTAAATAAAACTATTCCTTTTAAAAGCTAAGAAACAAAGGATTGGACCCTTACAGCCAGGTAAAAAACGATAACCAATCTGAAAAGAAGCTTCAAGGGCAAAGATTCTAAAGGAAACAATAAAGAGACTCTAGAAGAAGTGAGACGACTGAACAGAGATAGTGGACAAAAAGAAAATTCATAAGAAATTATGGATAAATTACTTGAAAGGCTTTCTTTATATATTAAAAACAAGAATGATAGGTAAAATCTCTAGGAAGGCACAAGGGTCAAGTCTCATAAGTTCCCTCATCTACCCCTATTCTGCCAAGAATGTGCCTCCACTTGGGACCACAGTATCTTTTACTTAGTATCAAACACCGTGAAGGATTTTGCAAAGTTTTACTTTCTAGACTTTGTATTAGAAAACAATATGTATCTTTTTAAAAAGCTTTATAGAGGTATTACTGACAAACAGTAAACTGCACATACTTAAAAATGACTTGATGTTTTGACAAATGTATACACTCATGAAACCATCACCATAATCAAGATGATGAACATATCCATAACTCCCAAAAGTTTCTTCATGCCCCCGCCCCTACATCCAGGCAACCACTAAACTGCCTTACGTCACTACAGATTAACTTGCCTTTTCTAAAGATTTACATACATGGAGTCATATAGTATGTTTCCTTTTCGGTCTGGCTTCTTTCAGTCAGCATGATTATTCTGAGATTCATCCATGCTATTCCATTTATTAAGAACTAATTCCTCCTCCCAAAAAACAAAAGTTCTGGATCAGATGGCTTCACAGGCAAATTTACCAAACATTTGAAGAAGAATTAATACTTAATCTCAAACTATTCAAAAAATTCAAGAAGAGGGAAGTCTCCTTAAGTCCTTTTATGAGGCCACCATTACCTTGATTCTAAAACCAGACAAAGACATTACAAAAAAGAAAACTATAGGTTGGTATCTCTTATGAACATTGATGCAGAAATTCTCAACAAAATATAAGCAAATCAAATTCAGCAATATATTAAAAATTTCATACACCATGACCAAGTTGGATTTTTCCTGGGATGCAAGGTTGGTACAATATCCACAAATCAATTAATGTGATACACTACATTAACAAATCGAAAGACAAAAACCATATGATCATATCAACAGATGCAGAAAAAGTGTTCGACAAAATCCAGCACCCATTTATGATAAAAAACTCTCAGCAAAGTAGGAATAGAGGGAAAATACCTCAACATAATAAAAGCTACATATAACAAACCTACAGCTAACATACTCAATGGGGAAAGGCTAAAAGTGTTTTCCTTATGATCAGGAACAAGCAAGGATGCCCACTTTCACCACTCCTCTTCAACATTGTATTGGAAGTCTTAGCCATAGCAATAAGACAAGAAAGAGAAATAAAAGGTATCCAAATTGGAAAGGAAGAAGTAAAACTCTCATTATTTGCCAATGACATGATACTATATATAGAGAACCCTAAAGATTCCACCAAAAAAAGCTGTTAGAACTGATCAATGAATTCAGTAAAGTAGCAGGATACAAAATTAATATTGAGAAGTCAGTTGCATTTTTATACACCAATGATGAACTTTCAGAAAGAGAAAATAAGAAAACAATCCCATTTACAATTATATCCAAAACAATACGAGACCTCGGAATGAAATTAACTAAGGAGGTAAAAGATTTGTTTCTTATTATATCTAGGTACAAGTCCTTTTTCAGATATATGCTTTACAAAAATTTTCTCCAGTTTGCCTTAGCTTTTCATTCTCCTGTTTTACACAGCAAAAGCTTTTAATTTTGATAAAGTCCAATTTATCAGTTTCTTTTATGGATCATGATTGTGGTCATATCTAAGAAATCATTGCCTAATCAATGTTACAAAGATTTTTCTCCTGTTTTTGTCTAAAAATTTATAGTTTTCTCCTATGCTTTCTTCAGCAATTTACAGAATTTATAGCTGTATTTAGGTCTATGATCCCTTTTTAATTTGCATATATATGTGGTACAAAGTATATATCAAAGTTTTTTTTCCTTGCCTATGAACATTCAATTATTCTACCATTTGTTGAAACAAGTATTTATTCTCCACTGAATCTTACTTTTATAAAAAATCAGTTGTCTATACATTTGTGAGTCTAGTTTTGGACTCTCTATTCTGTTCTAATAATCATTTTCTCTACCGTGAAGCTAATAAATCAGGTAGTACTAGCACTCCAAATTTGTTCTTTGTTTTCAGAATTGCTTTGGCTATTCTATGCCCTTTCAATTTTAATTGGGATTGCATAAAGAACTGGCATCTTAACAATATTGAGTATTCCAACCCATGAATGAGGTATATCTCTTGACTTACGGAGGTCTTCTTTAACTTTTTTCAGTAATGTTTTAAAAATCTTAGTGATTTTACACATCATTCATGCCTAAGTATTTCATATGCCTTGTACTATTGTAAATAAAATTAATTTTAAATTTCAATTTCTGACTGAATGTTGCTAGTACATAGAGATACACTGATTTTTGTATATGGATCCTGCATCCAGCAACCTTACTAACCTCACTTATGAGTGCTATGAGATTTTTGGACATTCCATCTGATACTCTATATAGAAATCTATATATCTAGATCTAGATCATCTATATCTAGATCTAGATATAGATATACTTTACTTCCTATTGCACTAGATATAACCTCCAGTACAATCTTAAAGAATGGGCAACATTTCCTTGCTCCTAGTATTAGGGAGAAAGTACTCAGTCTTTCATTGTTAAGTCGGATGTTAGATATAGGGTTTTTGTAGATGCCCCTTGTGTCAGAAGTCCCCAAGATCACCCCTCCGGTTCACAAGAGAAAGACTCGCAGGACTCAAAAGTTCTACTCATGGTTACAGTTTATTACAGTAAAAGCATATGAAGTGAAATAGGCAAAGAGAAAAAGTACATGGGGTGAAGTTGGAGGAAAACATGTACAAGCTTCCAAGTGTCTCCT
>NW_011888918.1:5800647-5802141 GCF_000151845.1 Pteropus vampyrus
TAGAAATCTATATATCTAGATCTAGATCATCTATATCTAGATCTAGATATAGATATACTTTACTTCCTATTGCACTAGATATAACCTCCAGTACAATCTTAAAGAATGGGCAACATTTCCTTGCTCCTAGTATTAGGGAGAAAGTACTCAGTCTTTCATTGTTAAGTCGGATGTTAGATATAGGGTTTTTGTAGATGCCCCTTGTGTCAGAAGTCCCCAAGATCACCCCTCCGGTTCACAAGAGAAAGACTCGCAGGACTCAAAAGTTCTACTCATGGTTACAGTTTATTACAGTAAAAGCATATGAAGTGAAATAGGCAAAGAGAAAAAGTACATGGGGTGAAGTTGGAGGAAAACATGTACAAGCTTCCAAGTGTCTCCTCCCAGTAGATTTACACAAGACATACTTAATTCTTCCAGCAACCATATATGACAACCAGTGCAAAGTGTTGCCAACCAGGGATGCTCACTTGAACCTAGGTATGCAGGGTTTGTATTGGGAGTTAGTCATGATATTGCTGAGAAGCATATAGCACCTGTGTGACTAATCTCAGCTGCAAAAGTTTCAGACCTCCAGAGAAAAAGCAGGTATTCACCATAAATCACACTGTTAGTATAAACTATCTGGACAAACTGGTATAGCATGGCTCAAGGTCTCAGGCATGCAAATCCACTCATTAGACAACCGATTCAAAGAGCTCAGTCCCCTGGAGCTAGGCAAAGAACAGTCATGGAAATAGGCCTTTCTTTAGAATGTGCAGGGTTTAACCCTTTTCTACACATCCTTTTTCGAGTTGAGCAAGTTCTCTTCCATTTCTAGATGGCCGAGAGTTTTTATCATGGATACCAGATTTTGTCGAATGTTTTTTTGTATACATTGGAATGATCATATAGTTTTTCATTTTAGTTTGTTTATATGGTGAATTACATTGACTGCTGTTCAAGCATTAAAGCAACCTTGCATTTTGGGGATAAACACCATTTGATAATGATGCGTTAACCTTCTTATATATTGTTATACTTGATTCTAAAATTTAAAAAATTTTTGCATCTATGTCCAATAGGGATATTAGTCTGTAGTTTTTTCCTGTAATGTCTTTGACTTGTTTTGGCATCAGGGCAAAGACAACTTCATAGAATGAGTTGTGAACTATTATCTTCTTTTCAATTTTCTGAAAGTTTGTGCAGAATTAGTATTATTTCTCCCTTAAATGTTTGTTACAACTCACCAGTAAAACCATCTTGGCCTAAAGTTTTCTTTGTGGGGTAGGCTTTTTCTACAAATTCAAATTCTTTAATAGATTGGGTTGTTCATGTAACTTATTTCTTCTTGAGGTAACTTGGTAGTTTATGTCTTAGATACAGTATGTCCATTTCATCTAAGTTGTCATATTGACATAAAGTTGTTCAAAACATTCCCTTATTATCCTTTAATGTTTGTAGAATATGTAGTGATGTTACTTCTCATTCTTAATTGGTAATTCTTTTTCTCCT
>NW_011888918.1:5802456-5803805 GCF_000151845.1 Pteropus vampyrus
ATTTTAGTTTGTTTATATGGTGAATTACATTGACTGCTGTTCAAGCATTAAAGCAACCTTGCATTTTGGGGATAAACACCATTTGATAATGATGCGTTAACCTTCTTATATATTGTTATACTTGATTCTAAAATTTAAAAAATTTTTGCATCTATGTCCAATAGGGATATTAGTCTGTAGTTTTTTCCTGTAATGTCTTTGACTTGTTTTGGCATCAGGGCAAAGACAACTTCATAGAATGAGTTGTGAACTATTATCTTCTTTTCAATTTTCTGAAAGTTTGTGCAGAATTAGTATTATTTCTCCCTTAAATGTTTGTTACAACTCACCAGTAAAACCATCTTGGCCTAAAGTTTTCTTTGTGGGGTAGGCTTTTTCTACAAATTCAAATTCTTTAATAGATTGGGTTGTTCATGTAACTTATTTCTTCTTGAGGTAACTTGGTAGTTTATGTCTTAGATACAGTATGTCCATTTCATCTAAGTTGTCATATTGACATAAAGTTGTTCAAAACATTCCCTTATTATCCTTTAATGTTTGTAGAATATGTAGTGATGTTACTTCTCATTCTTAATTGGTAATTCTTTTTCTCCTTATTTATCTAGCTAGAGGTTTAACTGTACTGAGATTCCCCCCAAAAAAGAGCTTTTGGTTTCAGTGATTTTCTGTAATTTTCCATTTCAGTGATTTCCACTCTAAAGTTTATTTTCTTGCCCCTGCTTGAATTTTTTTTTTGGATTCTTAAGGAGGAAGATATGATTTGTGATATTTCTTCTTTTCCAATACAGGCATTAATTTATTTATAAATTTCCCTTTAAGTATTGTCTCAGCAGCATAGCACAAATTTGACATATTGTTTCCATATTTTCTATTTTCCCTTTTTTATCTCTTTGACCAGTGGGTTATTTTAAAGTATATTATTTATTTACCAAGTGCTTGGGAATTTTACAGATCTTTCCTTTATTAATTTTTAACTTAATTCCATTTTGATCAAATAGTACACTTTATATGACTTGGTTTCTTTCAAATATATTGAGACTTCTTTTATGGCCCAAAATATGGTCTATCTTGTTAAAGTTTCTCTGTGTAGTTGAAAAAAAGGGGTATTTAAGTTGCTGTTGGATGGAATGGTCTATAAATGTCAATTGAGTCAAGTTAGTCGATACTGTTGTTTTTAGTCTACTAGTCTACTATATCATTGCTCATTTCTATCTACTTATTCTATCAATTATTGAGATAATAAAATATCCAAGTGTAATGGGATTTGTCTAGTGCTCCTTACAGTTCTGTTAGTTTTAAGTCATGTATTTTGAAGCTCTATGATTAGGTGTGTAAATGTTTAGGAATGT
>NW_011888918.1:5805135-5836778 GCF_000151845.1 Pteropus vampyrus
TAAAGAAAAAGGCACTTGCTAGGATCTCCAGCGAACTTCACATTGCTAAATTTTATGCATTTTTTATCAGCCTTCATTTTACTTAACCTCTCCTCCACATAATTTACCTTCTGTCATGAATTACTCTTTTCTTGAATTTCATAAAATCATACTCTCCAGATCATCTTAGATATCTGGCCATGAATCCTCAATCTCCTTTGAACCCTGACTTTTATTCGGCCTGTAATTTTTAGAACTCCCTGGGCTCAGTCATAGGCCCTCTTCTAGTCTTTCTTAGCATCTTCAAAACACAGTCTTCAAGAATTATGAAGTAGTTCATAGACATTTTCAGAGGAAAAATTAGTGAAAGAATTTGGTTCACATATATTTGCAAAGTTGAAATATAAAATTAATTATGACTTTCATGAATATCGTTATTTTCCTTGAAGTTACCAACTCACTATACTATCTCATTATATTCAGTCTGTGTTAATCAGTTCATATATGCTAGTATCTTCAGTAAAACCAAGTAAACTTTCACATCAGTTTCAAACAAAGCCCAATCAATTTGCTTTGTTGCTAAGGATAGAGAAGAGACTACAACTAAAGAGGCATTCCTCGACTAAAACAGGTATAAGTCTTCATATTGCCAAGAAGCTTATCAATCCAAATTTAATGCCCAATTCAGAAAAAACAAGCTATTGACAAAATTTCTTTATTAAATGACTCTGTTGGAACTCACATAATATCAATGGCACATGATATGGAAGGATAATTATTATTACATGAGTGTTTTAGTATATATTGTTTTAAAATTGAACTACTTATGGAGAAAATATGAATCAGTTCTTGTAATATACATAATATGTAATGAAACAGAAGTACTCAATAATGTTTTTTTCTGCTTATTAATGAAAACTCAGAGTAGTTTTCATTGTAGGGAATGATAGTTTTCATTTAGCAATAATACTTTTGTGAGCTGTGACAGAGGCTGAAAAGGTACAATACATTCAAAACTGACAGAACACAAGCTATACAAATAGTAAGAAAAGGTATTGCTCTTATTACTAAAATCTGTTATAAACGTGGAAGAATTATAAATCAACAATATGCCTCCTAAATGTAATTAAGTGTTGAAGGAAATAATTAAAATTGAATATCAGCAATCTTGACTACTCAAGAGTATATGCTGGCAGATGTTGTGGAAAAAATGGCAGTATTTTTTAAGATTACTCTTCCCACTCAAGTTTATTGGCTGTCAAGGAAAAATGTGCTGACAAAAGTTTCTGAAAGGAGGGATAAGAGAAAAACATTTATTTATACATACGAATGGCCAACAAATATATGAAAGAATGCTAAATATCATGAGCTATTAGGAAAATGCAAATCAAAACCACAATGAGATACCATTTTACACCTGTTAGAATAGCTATTATCAAAAGGACAAGTAATAACAAATGTTGGAGAGGATGCGGAGAAAAGGGAACCCTCATACACTGTTGGTGGGACTGCAAATTGGTACAGCCACTATGGAAAACAGTATGGAGGGTCCTCAAAAAACTAAGAATTGCTCTACCATATGATCCAATAATCCCTCTACTGGGTATTTACCCCAAAGACTTGAAAACTCATATCTGAAAGTATATTTGCACAATGATGTTCATAGCAGCATTATTCACAGTGGCCAGGACATGGAAGCAACTGAAGTGTCCTACAATAGATGATTGGATAAAGAAGATGCAATACATATATACAATAGAATATTACTCGACTATAAGAAGAGATGAAATACTGCCATTTGCAACAACATGGATGGACCTCGAGATAACCATGTTAAGCGAAATAAACCAAACAGAAAAAGTGGAAAACCACATGATATTACTTATATGAGGGATATAAACCTAAAAGCAACAAATAAGCATGTCAAACGGAGACTCGTTGACATAGACAATGGACTAGTGGTTACCAGAGGTGGGGATGGGGGAAGGTAGATGGGGTAAAAGCGGTCAAATATGTGGTGACAGAACATGCAATGCAAAATATATATGACTTACTGTTGAATTGTACACTTGAAACTTACTGGATTTCATTAACCAATGTCACCATAAAAAACAAAACAAAAAAACAACAAAAAAACTTCTTCATGATGCTAATAACACAAGAAAAGTCACTCTTGATTTCCAGAAGCCTGCTTAAGTGTATAGCTGAAATATATTAGTATCTCAAAATAACCTGAATCTACTAGTTCAAAGTCAAAATACTCGAGCTGATTATAAGATACCAGATTTTTCAGTCATCAAACTATTCTGTAAATTGTTCAACGGCTGAGTATGATTCCTTCCTAGAATCTGATGGTTTTCTTACTCATCAGAGAATGAAACTAATTTTATTATTGTGGATATACAAAGAATACACCCACGTGTTACAACAAAACACGAACAGATACTTTCCAGAGACTGAAGTAATCAAACGATGACTAAGAATCCATTTGCTCCTATCTTTCAAACATTCAGGCTGGTTGAAAGATTCATACCTATAGTTATTTAATATTATAAGTGTGCAATTTGGCAACTGATAGAGCACTAGGCATAGTCTTCAGGGATAAACCTTCCCATAATTTCTCAGTTTGCATTTGATCTTGATATTTCATAACATCTGACAGCCAGCAAATACCAGATGCAAATCTTGACAATCTATAATTATAGCATCAGGTTTCCTAATTTAGTAGAACTGTAGGGTAAAAAAATCAAAGTGCACATCTAACCTACATCCTCAAGTTACATCCAGTTACATACTTTATAAGAAGCTGCAAAAATTTCATCCTTTTCAATGAAAATACAAACATTAATTTTTATTCTTTAAAACTGATGGTCTGAATGGATGATAGAAGTTTGAGAAACACTGTCCTAGGGATCTCACCTACTCTCATGATTTAAAAGCCATCTATTATGGGCTGAGGTCCAAACTGCAATTTCTAGCCCAGCCTTCTCCTGAGCTCCAGACTCCCCTATCCAATTGCCTATTTGACTTTATTACTTGAATGCCTCATTGGCCCATTAAACCTAAAAAAGACCCCAAACTCTTGGTCTCCACCATCTCTCTCCTTTTCCAATCTCCCTATCTCAGTGAAAACATTTCTTTCCTGGCTGCCTGTGCCAGAAACCTAGCATTCAGCATTCTTTCTCCACTACCATCCACTTAGTTCAAATCACCTTCATCTCTACCCTGGACTACACTATACCTTCTAACGTGGTTTTCTAACCACTTTCTGATGTTCCTCTGTATGTTTTCAGTCGTTGCTGGAACAAATTACCACAAACTTAAACAACGCAAATTTATTATCTTATGGTTCTGTACAAGTTTCCATGGAACCCACTGGGCTAAAATCGAGGACTTGATTCCTTTCTGGAGGATGTATGGGGGAATCTATTTCCTTGGCTCTTCCAGCTTCCACAAGCTACCTATGTTCCTTGCCTTGTGCCCCCTTAACTATCTCCAAAGCCAGCAACACTGTATCTCTTTGACTATTCTTCTATAGTCACATCTCCCTCTGACTCATTTCTTCTGTATCTTCCACTTTTAAGGACCCTTGTGATTACATTGGACCTACCTGGATAATCCAAACTAATCATTCTATCATAAGTCAGTTGATTAGCAATCTTAATTTCCCTTTGCTATGAATATAACATATTCACAGTTTCTGGGGATTAGGATATGGATATCTTTCGGAGGTCATTATTCGCCCTACCACACTCTCTAACACAACTCATTTTCCACACAACTTGTGTGTTTCCACACTACTTTTGTTTCCACATAATTTGTGTTTAAAAACACAAATATGTTCATGTTACTTCCTATTTAAAATCCTTCAATGGCTTCCAACTCCTCTAAGAGTAAAGTTCAAAATCTTAAATATGTGCCACAAAGCCATGCATGGCCTAGTTCCTACTACCATTGTCCTTGTCTCCTGGGTCAGTGTTCCAGCCACACACAGCTTCTCTCTGTTCCTGAAACATCTAGCTCCTTTCTGCCTCAGGGTGTTTGCTCCCACTATTTCTGTTGTCTGAATAGCTCTCCTGGCCTCTCATCCAACTTTTACCTGGCTAACTCTTGCTCAACCCTTCAGATCTCTGTAAAAGAGACTTGCACAGGGTGGCCTGACCTGATCTCCAAGTCTTGTACTAGCTCCTCCCATTATACATTGTCAGCGAACTCTTTCTCTTAGAGCTTTCACTACAATTGGACTTAAATGTTATTTGTGTAATTATTGGCTTAAAGTCGGCCTCCCTGCACCACACTGCAAACCCAGGAGGGCTGGGGTCTAGTCTGTTCTGTTCACCACTGTAAACCCTGGGACTTAGAATTGACTGGCTTATAGTAGGTGCTCAATGAATAAATGAGGACCATCAGACATTATTTCAGAAGCAGGTCTAATTCTTAGAGGGTGAGCTGCATAAGCCAAAGACCTCAACATTCTGCTTGAGAGTTTTAGGCCAGGTTGGTCATATGCAACATATTGTCTCACTCCATCTCATCTCCATTACAAACATGTGCCTTTAGCCTTATCCCTGAAACCAAAAACTATTAGACTAATTTCCTTGGCCTTCTGCTGTATCCACCATGCTAATCACGGGAAGGCCACATTATTTCTCTACTCCTGCTCAGGTTTTACACCACTAGAAAACAATTTTAAAAATATGGAAATTGGTGTCACAAAAAAGCTATGATTTTCTGCAGCTTGGGAATCCTTCCTTTATCTCTGACTCCCTATGACTTTCCTCATGGGTCCTTTCTAGACATTTTAAATCCTATATCCTAAGTTAAGACTGGAAAGAGTATGTGTTCTGGAGCCAGAAAGTTCTAAACTTAAAACCTGGCTCTGTCTTTATTCAGAAAGTTCAGTGGAGGTAGACAGGGTTAAGAGGGTCAAATATGTGGTGACAGAAAGACATCTAACTATGGTAGGTGAACACACAGTGTAAATATATATATGCCTTACTGTTAAAGTGTACAGCTGAAATTTATTGGATTTCATTAACCAATGTCACCATAAAATAAATAAGAAAGTTCAGCAAAAGTTGAGTCTTTGAATATTATCAGTAAAAGAATGAGGATAATTTACTCATTCATACCTCACAGAAGTATTAGATATAACCTAAGTGTAGCATACTTTGTTTAGTACTGCCCCCAGCCACCAAACACTGAAATGTCACACTATTCCCTAAGCTTAGCTAACTCCAAGGTTAGAACAATTATAAAGAATGGCAAAAAGATAAAGATAGTATAAGAGCCCCTGATTCTATGTTGATCCTAGGAACATGTCTTCATGAATATTATGTTCTCTATAGATATTTCATTTCAAGAAACGCATCTTACCTCCATCCTCCCCCTGCCTACAACACTTCCATCCTCATTCTCTGAGGATACCCATACTGAGACTTTACTCATCAGATACGCACCTTCTCCATTTCGCTCCACTTTGTCCAAACTGTACTTGCCATTCTTTTTTACTTTTGTGGACCATGGTCATTTTGCTTCCTTTGACCTTCCCGTAAGACCACCTCTATAATGTGAACACCTAGCTCAACTCTAACTTACTTCGATAAACCTTCCTAGTCCCCCAGGTACTCTCTGATATCACTTTCTCCCCCCAAAGTATATTGCAAGACACCTGAGGGGCAGGCTTTCATTTGATCCATGTGTGTAACCCACTCCATAGTGTCTAGAATGGTGTTTTATATGTAGTACTTTATTAAATATTTGTTGACTGAGTGAAATGGTAAATCAATGACTCAGTGAGTCTGGTTTAAACATACTAACTTTGAACTGTCAGAGGGACAACCAGTAGAGCTGTCCATCACCCAGCTCAAGAATGGGATCAGGACTAAAGATGTACATTTGGCAGCAATAGTCACTAGAGTGATATCTGAAGCTATGAAGCTCACAAAAACAAAATGTGCTGAGAAAAAAAAAAAAGCTACGTCAGAACATTTCAGAAGTAAAAGATGACAATGCAGCTAAGTCAAGATTATAATTCAATGATAAATCATAGAAAGAACAAATCCAAAGGAGTAGTCTCAGGAAAACCAAAAAAGAGAGCTCTGAGAAACACCTCTAAAGGCATTGCTGTTGCAAAAAGACAGAAGAGGTTGAAGATGCAAAGGCTGCCACTCTATGTGGTGATTCAAAAGGTTTTGGTGCCCTCCTAGCAAGTAAGATGTTAGGGGCAGAAGTAGGGCTGGAGAAGCTGAGTTATGAGTAACAATGACCAAAAGTATAAGACTATTCTTTTAAGAAGTTTGAAAGAAAACGGAGATAGAATCATAATGCTAAGGGAGTCTGGAAGAAGCTGTGAATATAAAATAACAGAGAAAAAGGTGGCTCAGTGGGTAAAGCATGGCACCAGCACTCAACTGTCACTGTTGTTACCACAAAGCAACACAATGGGTGAAGAAGGACGTAAGTACTGATCTAATTCTGATGTCTATTCACCTGCATGGTCTTGGGAAAATCATTTTTCCCTCCTTTGGCTAACTTATCAGATTATTCTAATAGTATGAGTTAATAAGTGCAGAGGAATTTGAGGAACTTATCATTTTCTATAAAGGTCTTATCATTGTAATAGATGGTTTGTAATCTTGAACTGATATTTGTCATTTTTCAATTCCCCTCATCAGTGTGACAGAGAGAAGCTGAAACTCCCTCATAAGTAATACTGATCTACTTATTCCAATCCCAGCAAAAAAGGATAAGACAATGACAAAGAGACAGAGGAAGGCAAGATAAAGTCAGGGTATATGGAGTCAAAGCAGTGATGGCAACCTCTCCAACTCCTTTTAACATATAATCTGTCACTTTCCTAAACTGGGGGACATTAATCAAGGGCTACCTCTCCCAGGTGGATGGAGAACTTCCAAGAGCTCATACCAGAACTGAGTGTGCCTGCTGTTTCTGTCAATCTGGTCTGTCTTGGCAGGGACATTATGCTAACTTCGAGGTTCCTAGCCAGTGAATAGGCTTCAGCAAAATCATCACTGACCTCACGATTGTCTTGAAAAAAGAAAACTGTGTACTTAAATAAAGTTTTTGTAGCTCCTTAGTTATTGTGTTTTGGGTTTTTATGCCTAAGAAAATGCTGCAAGCTCAGTGGTGATTTACCACTCAAATCATGTCATGCAGACTTTTCACCTGGAAGGGGTGGCTGTCCCTGAATGTTACCATGGCCAGGGTCAGTATAAACACATTCGATAGTTTTGTTGTAAACATCTTTGCCACAAGCATTTTTGCCACACAACGAATTGACCGTAAGGCAATTTCACCGTAAAAGATAAAAGAAAAATAAAAGAGGGGTATTAAAAAGGGCATAATGAAATATGAAAAATAACAAAATCAAAGATTTTATTGCAAAAAATGAAAACACATTGTCTTCAAAGTTTTTCATTCATAGTATACATTTTAATTGCTTGATTTGTCTCCTTGTTCAGCCTTGCACTTTTCTTTTTCACTACCATTCCTTCCTTCATTAACAGAAGCATCAGTTTCTAATTAACAAATCGGTAATTAATGCTAAGACTGTCGTGCAATAGTAGCTGCCTCTTTTATGTTTGCCATAGCTTGGTAAACTTGGTTTTGAAGGGAGGGAATGACTGTGCTCATTGAAAGATTTGCAAAACTGTTACGTTATCATATTCGAGTATAGTAGGCAATATGGCTAAGATTTATACGATATAAAAATGAGAGCACTGCAAGAACTGTCAATGAAGAAATGAAACCAAACTAACAACTAGCTTAAATATATTAAGTCTGCTGAAGGCACTTGACTCATCAATGGAGAAATGAAACCAAACTGTCAACCAGTTATTTTCTTTCATGGCGAAATTGTCTTACTGCCACTTAGTTGTGCGGTGAAAACATTTGCTGCGAAAATGCTCACAACAAAAATGCTTGTGGCAAAAATGTTTATGGTGAAACTACCCAGAACCCAGTGTAATATTTCCTCAAAACACTTGTGAGTGGAATATAGTATCACACAGAAGGTATATTTGCAAGAGAAGGTATCTTTGCAGATCATAGGTGGCATATTAAGGCCAACAAAAAGATACAGGAGAAACTAGGCAAAAGTCTTTAATTAAAGCAGTTTACAGTGACCTTTCTTGACACAGCAGAATTTATTCTCTCATTCAATGAAAAGAAATGATAAAAAGTGATTTAAATTGATTGGTAATGTAAAAGTCATCAGCATTTATCTTTAGGATCATTGTGGGTTTTTTAAATCTTCCCAATTGTATTTGGCTTAGGGTAACACTAAAATTAATTTTCATTCCATGAGCACAGCTGGACAGACTATCCACATGCCTTTTGTAATAAAAGAAACTACAAATTACTAGAGAAATCGACATGCAAAATGTTGGCTGTCTTTTTAAAGACTGAACTGTCTTCATTGACAGCTGTCATATGCTCATAGGAAGAAAAACAGTATTGGTAAGTAAGTAAAAACAGTAGCATTAAGACATATTAAGGTGGTATGATAAGGGTTGAAAGGAGAAGTGAGATTATAAGCGGAAGGTTCACTACTATTCATGAAAGTTAGTCTACTGAAATCAAGCAGAATCATTAGGGTGATTTCAGGGAAAACAGCATTTCTTACGAAGAAATGAGATAATGATATAACAAACCAAATTTATGAGACATTCATTAATCCTTTATAATCCTCACAAACATACAAATGATCCAATAGCAAATGCTGATGTATATGTGATGGAGGAGGGAGAATAAACAGTGAGAGCAAAAGACTCTCTCTAGGACTAATCCACTTTTGTTAATTCAACGAACATTTACTGAGTGCCTACTATGTGTACCAGTAGTCTGAGGACACCATAGTAAACAAAGCAGACAAGAATCCCCGCCCATATAGAGCTTAGAATATAGTGAAGGATTGGATTTAAAACATGTGACTTGGACCAAGACATGCACTTGTGTGACTAGAAGGTTTGTTACGGGGAAATCAAGACAAGAAAGACTGCCAATACAATTGAATGAACACACACACAATACAAAATGAACGCTGTTGATGAACTGTGAAAGTGAACATGTAAGCAGAAAGCACATTCTCATAATTCTAAATTATTTTTGCTAAAATCAAATACCAGTAATTACTTTCCTCTGATGTGGCCTAATATTAGATTATAGGTACGAACCCCCAAAAATCTTAGATAATAACCACTGTTACATGATAAACTGGATGGAACCATGTGCAACCAACAAATGTATACCAACGGACTAGTTTCTACCGGATAAAAACTTTAAAAATTAACGGAGTTAACCGATAAACTCTAATTTATCTGGAAATATATTCCAGAAATGGAATAAGTATTGATTACATCAAAGGAGTTTTTACAAGTATGCAAGCAGCGTTAAAAAAAAGTACATTCAGGCAGATATCTCAGCAGATGGGGTAGTTTCACATATTTAGTCCAACAATTTGCTGAAATGTGACTCTGCCATTTTCTCAGTCAACTCATAAGGTATAAACAGTGTACATTTTCTGTTACTAACCGATTTCAACTCCAACAAGAGATTAATGAAAAACGCTTGACAAATACATTCCACTCGTTGAGGGCTGCACATTAAATAAATGTATAAAAGCAAAACAGACAAAAATACATGCAAACACAATGCTTATACCAGAATCAGACAAGGAGAGAGACAAGACTTGCAGTTGTTGGAATGTTCCAGGTCATCAGTTCTGTCCACTGAAAAAGAAACATCTAAGAACTTCACCATCTAGAGGCTTAGAACATAGACTTATTCCCCAAGTTTTTTAAATGGCTGTCCACCAGGAAGGGAAAAGGAGTACTGACGGTTCTTCTTAGGTCCATTCAAGGCAAAGGGGTCGAATAGCTTTAGATGAGTGGGACTGGCAGGTACACTTAAGGCAAAGGAGTAACAGGTACGAAGCCCAGTAACTCCAGTTAGAAAGCAAAACACTAAGTTTTAAAAGGTGAGGGAAAGAAGGCGGAGAAACCACAGCAAGCAAAAGAAAATAAGAGGAAAGCAATACAACGTCGGAGAATTCATCGAACCATCTCCACCACTCTAAAAGGTAGGGGACTGGAAAAGTCGCAAGGGCCGGGATCCTGAGGTCCCGGAACTCAACAACCAGCCTGAAGCGGGTGACGGGGAGCAGTTCCCGGGAACCCACTCCCGCCCCTCTCCCATCAACCCCGCCCATTGGGTCCGCCCCATCCCGCCCGGCAACTCACCGGATTCGCTTCCCACATAACGGTGGCGAAATCGAGCGGAGAGAGCCTGGGGGAAAGGGCTAGCCGCGGGGCCGGGGTGTTGGGTTTTTTCCAAGGCTGCCTGAGAAGGAAAGGATGGAGAGGCAACCTTTACTCAGGCCTTCCTTCTCCCCCTCCCAGTCACAAGCCAGCGTCTACGGACCACCGAACCTCCCGACTTCCGCCCGAAGCCAGCCAACCAGCGCTGGCCCCGCCCCGCCCCCCGGAAACGCGCCCCGCCCCTGCCTCTCCCAGGCTCTGCGGGTGGGTTGTAGTGGGCGGGGCTTGGGAGTATCTGGATTGTAATGGACTTTAAACGGCTTCTAGTTCAAACGACCCTTCCAGTGCTAAACCCCACTGTAACATCCCCACCAAGTGATCCTCAAGCCACGGTTAGTTGTATTTCCTTCAATATTTATTGATCACCATATCGTTTGTGCAGTGGCCAGGAGACTGGCCTGGGAGTTGATCCCAGCACAACCAGTGGCGTTTGGGACAAGCTTCACAATCTGACTGGTTCCTCATCTTTAAAATGGAGATGCTAATAATATCTACGTAAGGGTGTAGTGACATCATTTAAAGCACCTAGCATAGTATTTGGCATACAATAAGAGCTAATAAATGACAGTTACTTGCCAGACACTGCTAGGTTCTGAAGTGAACAAGATTGATCCGCATGCAGTCCATGCCCCCATGGAGGTTAGAGTCTAAAGAAAAAAGCGAAAAGTGAGTAGATAACTAAAAAAGTGCAGAATGGCTTATAGGTATTACAGCAAGTACAGGGTTCTATGAAAGCACGCTTACCCGGGACAGGTTTCTGCTGCTTCCCTTCTCCCACAAGAAGTCTAAGCTAAGACCACAAGGATATTCTTCTAATGAAGTTACCTGGGTAAAGAGAGCTAAGAGAGGGGAAGAATCTTCGACGAAGAGAAGTAGAAGCTACCCATGGGAAACAAAAAAGAAATAGTTTGCTATAGATCCTTCTGGGATTTTCTATACCTTCACACATTAAAAGAAAAATTGACGAAAGAATACCTACATATTTAAAACCTGATATTTTCACTTAATATGATGTGGCCGTTCTTTATTTCAAATACAAATTTATTTCATCATTTTAAAGTCATCATTTTACAGACTCAACATTTCTTGGTTTGTATGTTACACATACATTTGAAAAAATCCATTGTGATAGACATTTAAGTCATTTTCAGTTTTTACTATTCCAAAAATTACAGCAATAAACATTCTTGTACTGACATTTCTGTATATTTGCCCATTTACCTCTTTGGAATTAGTTCTAAGAAATGGAATTTTTCAATAAGAGATTATGGAAATTTCAAATTTTGATACATATTGCCAAACTACACTCAAAAACAGGGTGTAAATTTGCAATCTCTAAAATTTATCTTGACAAATGGTTTGAAGTAGGGATCCTCACTTTTTTTCACTTTACTTTTTGCCAGTGGTTAACCAGTTGCCACTTACTGAATAATTCATTCTTTCCCCACTAGGTTAAAGTGCTACCATTAATCAAAAACTAAATTTGTGTGTATCTGTTTTTGAATACTCTTGTCTATTCTATTATCTATCTGCTTATTCCTACGCTATGCCACACTTATAAATATTATAACTTTGTAATATATTTGCTCTCTCATAAAGCAAGTCCTAATTCTTTTAAAATTTTCTAAATCATTGAGTCTTATTTAGAAACACATCTCTTCATGTCCTTTATATCTTTAAATACACACAAATAAATTCACATAGATTTGCACAATTCTTGTGATGTTTGTTCCTAGTTTATAGTTTTTGTTGTATTTTTTATTGCTCTAAGTTAGCAAAACTATTGATTTTTGCATATTTTTATTATATCCTACTACACTGTGAGGATGTCTTATTAGTTCTAATACCTTTTCAGCTGATATCTCTGGATTTTTATGTCGACAATCATATCACACACAGAGAATGCAGTTTTCTATCTTCTCGTTGCATTGGCCAAACCTCAGAAAATTTTTGAAGAATACAGGACAAGATAAAGGGAGTTTAGTCTTTAATGCAGTAAGACACGCATTTGCCCCTAGTTGGTGCTAGATATTCTTTAAATACACTATCGTCTTTTAAAAAATTTCTTCTATTCCTAGTTTACTATAAACTTCTAACTGGGAGAAGATGTTAAATTTTATGAACTGTCTCTTAAACTCTATTACTATATTCTTTTTTTAACCCTGACTTATGAGTATAATGAAACTAGTAAGTTTCCTAATATTCCACCCATACTTACATTTTTGAAGCAACTCTGCTTCATTGTGTATTCATTGTTTTTCGAAAACACTTCTGAGTTCAATTTGTTAATCTTTCATTTAGGATTAAAATTTACTATAATTAATGAAATTGGTCCATTTTAATGGTGTTTTATTGGATTATCTTTAGCAAGTTTTGTTAAGTGGACAGTAGCCGTTTAAGTAATTTAGGAATAAGCTCTTCATCAAAGGTGGAATGGATTTTACAAAGCAAGTTAACTGGGAAGATTAGGACCAAGTCCTCAACCTTTTGTGGAGTTGGGCCTATAGGTCATTTCTTTGAAGCTTTTTGTTTGCCTGAGCTGGTGGTCAGAGGAGGGGTTAGGGAGAACCAGTTTGAATATATGTATGAGGCAGATAAATTTTTAAAATATACTGCTATATCCCAAACTAATATGGAGGAAATGTATTTTATAAACTGAAAATAGTTGTGCATGTTTTAGTAATTTTTTATTACTATTATTCTTGATGTATAACTACTTAGAAAGCAAGTGTGGGAAAGGGCCTTAATGTTCATTTAGGCCTGGAGTTACAAACTGATGAACTTTAGCACACACAGAGTTTTTAAAAGTTTTTATAAATGGATGACATTTTAAAACTGGGGCATTTTCCATTAAATAATGTGGATCTTCAGCTTTCCTTCAACACTGTATTCTCGTATGCCAACAAGTGGCCAAACCCTGCTGACCCATTTAGACTGAGAATGGGCTCTCAGGTTTACCTGAGTTACCTGACCAATATCTCTCATCCTTATTTAAATGATCTACCTGGGCCCTGGAGGTATTTGCATTTGTACTAAGTATAAACCACCTCGTATTTTGCTAAGGAAATATAATGGATATGGAACTTCTAAAATATCCTTATAGAGAACACCTTCACTATACTCTCCCATACCTTTCTCAAGGGTACGGGCTCAATCATTGGGGTTCGATCTCTCAGTCTTTCAACGGATTACTCTCTGCATGTAATGACTGAAATGTGACAGTCTGGCACTAGGAATGCTTCCTTCTGCATCGTAGTCCCAGGCAAAGTGCCACAGAGTAGAAACTATGCATATGAACCACGGTGGCAGTTTTCACAGGAAGACCAAACAAATGCAAGACATTTTACTTTATCTTTAATGTTTTCTATTTGTGTTCCAGAGGGACGTGTCTTAAACCCAGCCCTGAGTGATTGCAGCCCCCCTCCCACCTGGTGGATTTCATTAGCTCTTTGAATGCCAGAAGGGGCGGGAGGAAATGCCCCAGGAGAAAGGATGGTGAAGAAGAGGAGCAGAGGAGACCTATCACTGGAAAGCATGGAAATGATCAGTAAATAGATAGTTGAGCTGCGAGGTAAATTTGTGAGGGAACAAAATCAATCTCCTGTAAAGACATTAGAAGGAGAAAGGAGAACCAAGTAAGTGGTGAGATGCAGGATAGAGTACACATTACCTATTATTTTAATATTATTTTCATATATATTTTTTTAATTTTTAAAGGCCACGTTTCCCAGCCAGAAATGGGGAGCACTGGGAATTCATATGGAAGACACAGGCTGGGTTTGACAGAAAAGAGGAGTAGAAGACTGGAAGAAGGCGCAAAATAAGAGATGAGGGGCCGCAAGAGGGTACTGGAGTAAGGGAGAAAAAGCTGCATTTGTGCCCATTAGCCTTGAATATAAAGACCCAGCCTCAGTTCTGAAAAAGAGCCAGCAATGAGGCAGCCCCAGAATCAGCCCTACTGCTGAAGTCTGACACGTTAACAACCCAGCGGGAATTAAGAGGTGAAATCAGCAGATGAAACAATTGATGAAGCCGAGATAAGCATTCCTGGGAAGGAATTTTTCAAAAAATCAACATGAATCTGTAAATTTTCCTAATCAGGAAATATGACAAAAAATTAAATTCGACCGAAAAAAACGAAGTGCTAAATAACTCACCCACGCTAAATGGAAAGGCTCTATTGAAAATACCACTGATTATTAGTTTTAGCTGCTCAGGGAAATTATCTAGGCACAATGATGGGCATCAACATTCAGCTCACAGCAGCAGTCAAAAGCAGCAGCTGAGATGTGTGGCCATCCTAATTAGAGGATGGAGAATTCTGAAAAGGCTCTGGAGCTGTGACATTCCTGGCTGAGGTTTTCCTTCTAGGAATGCCATATTAGGGTTTTGGTCATCACATTGTAAAAAAAGGACTTAATAGGAATGATCCGGAAAGGGACAACAGAAATGACTTGGAAAAGAGTGTGAGAAGCTTTGAAGTTAAAAGCAGAAAGTAGGAAAACACTTCTAAAAGAAATCATTTTCAAAATTAAGAGAGAGAGAAGCAAGTAAAAGCCTAAGATGATGGTAAGGGCAGGCTGAAGGTGTACTGTCTGCACTTAGGCCTTTACAGACATGTTGGGGGCTTTCACCTCTTCCTTTGGAGCACATCCGACGAGGTCAAGAAATGACAACAGATTATCCAACATGAATTATTCTTCCATTTTTCATTGCAGCAAATATTTAGTAAGTGCCCTCCATGTTCCAGGTACTGTCTCTAGCCTTTTGGGATACATCAGTGAACAAAATAGAGAAAAATCCCTGCCCTTGTGAAATTTACAAGCTGAGGATGGGGCGGGTAGGTGGGCAGACCTTGGGCTGGGAGTGGGGAAAACAGATAATGTAATGTAACAAATTAAGTGCATTGTATAATATGGTATAAAGTAATAAGAACTATAGAAAAAAACATAGATCAGGGTAAGGGATGCTGAGAGTAGTCAGAATATCCTCATTGAGAAGGTAACATATGAGGAAAAATGTGGAGGAGGTAAGGGAGCAAGCTTAATGGATATCTGGGTAAAGAGTACTCCATGCAGAGCGAACAGCTGGTGCAAAGTTCTTAAGGAGTGTCTGTGTGTTTGGGTGTGTGTATTTGGAGAGGGGGAAGCAGGGGAGATGTGTAGGTTGAACAGGGCCTGGTACAACAATCAGCAAATACTTACATGGCACTAAATATGTGCCTGATAGTGTAATAAGCTCTTTGTATACATATATATAAACAAATATAATTCTCACAGCAACCCTATAAAGTAAGTACTCTTATTACTCCCTTTTATATGTAAGGAAACTAAGGCTCAGCAATTAACTTGGCCAAAGACCAAAGATCCAAACCTAGGTGCCTGGCTTCGGAGCCCGAGCCCCTAATCACTACTCTATGCCGTCTCTCAGTGTGCTTTCAACCTGTCTACTTCTGATTACCAGCCCTGATCACCCAGCTGCAATTGGAATTCAAGTACTCTCCTAGGATAAATTCATGTTCTTTTTAAAATGGAAGTGTTGCTCACTGCTTTATTACATATGACCCTTCCATGGCCCTTTGCTTTCTTCTCCCACCAATTCAAGAATTGCTCTTTTCTGCAAGTTCATCACTGGGGTCAGTTGTTTCTGCCCAGAAAACCAAGGAAATGTCTATGGATGGAGCTTTGGTTCAGCTTGTGAGGGGAAGTTGGGGGGCAATGGAAGGGTGCGTCCGTGGATTAATAATGCCCTATAGATCACTAGGAGGAAAGACAGAGCATAACTTGTGTTTAAGAACTAGATGTTGCCATTCCTTCTATTCCAAAAATCACTGTGTGGAGGTACATTTGTAACACAATGGTCACTAGCTCTTCTCATGCCTTCTGTGTCCTGTTCTCTCACGACACAGAACCTTTATACTAAAAGCCGTTGAATTACACACTTTAAATGGAGGAATTGTATGGTATGTGAATTTTATTTTAATAGAGCTCTTAAAACAATTAATTTTTTAAATAGATAGGACCTTGGCTTTTACCACTCTTGCCTACTTTCCTTCTGATCTCTTTCCTCCTTCACGTAGCTTCAGGGAGCCCAGGAACACACGCAGAAAGATGTTCACTGTTCCTAGACTCCAAGGTCTCCACCCAAAGCGACAACTTTGTTTTGACTCCGAGGCTTACAGCATTATGCCAAGGAAAATAAATGACTCTTTCCCATTATACCTCAGTACCAATTTTCCTTATTAGAAAAAAAAAAACAACACTAATGTTTTAATGTTAAAACATACATATATATTATGGAGTAGAAAGCAATATTCACATGCATGAGAAGGCAATATTCACGTACTGTTTCAAACAGTTTCTTGTTGGCAGCTACCTGCTTCCAGCTGGGGGAGGGGAGGCATGTACTCTCTGCCATCATGAGAGAGAAGCTTGAGATGCCATGTTTATGTCTAGAACAGTCAGGAGACTGAGGGGCCGATTCATCTAACTAGCTGAGGGATATTTAGAAAGTCACATCCCATTTTGGGACCTCGGTTTCACATCAAAAAGATGAAATAATTGGACAGGGTGACCTCCAAGGTCGATGCCAGATCTCACGGTCCAGGATTTAGTGTCACGAAGAGACAAATCAAATGTTGGGCTCAGATATGTCAGTGCCAAGATGCCTAGAGATATAGGGGGCAAAAGATAAACTCCCTGCCTTTGAGAAACTTCATTTACTGGAGAGTACTAAAAAGAGAGCCATGTGTAAGACTTGACAAACATATAAAGTAAATATGCAAACCATTTGAAGAATGCAAGGAACGAGAAGCAGATGAGAATAATGAATGATTAGATCGCTGGTCCAGATCACCTTGCTTTGACTCACCTGTGGAACTAAAGAGACAAGGAGTCTCTTACACTGCCAACCCCCAGGTCCTCTGTGCAGGTCCCCCTTGCACAAAGGCAGTCCTTATCGATCTTGCGGATGGCCTCATCCCAGATTAGGAAACTCTCAGAAGAGAAAAGGGATCTTAGTAATCATCTACCAAACTCCCCCAAGTACATTTAGTATTTGAGATGATGCTTATCTCATGTTTATAATATTTTTATTTGATAGAATATTCTTAATATTATCCCCAATCCTAAGTAATCCTAAAACTGGAACAAGAATGCATATATCCTTCTCTTCAAAGCCCAGTGCTTAAATATGGAATGATTTTAAGTAAAGTCTTGTTATTAGCATGGAACTGAAAAAGATCTGCCAGCAACAACTTCTCAAAAATCATTGCCCTGAAAAATATTAAGTTCTTACCCTCTACCGTAGAGTAATTGTGCATTTTCCTATCTCACCCTTTCATTTCAGATCTAGTCTCACTCCCTGAGGCTATTTCTGAGCATTTCCACAGGTCTCCAGTCAAATGCCTTTGCATGTCTTAACCTGCCATGTGTTCCGAAAAGAAGTGAAACTAAAAGAAAATAGAAAGGAAAAATCACTGTGATCCCTCCTATTTAATTCATTTATTTTGGTTTGTCCTAGAGGATTTCATTTTATTAATAGAAGAAGATTTCTGCCTCAGCCTGTTGGATTAATGCTTAATCTGAGAACTAAACTAAAAATTGATATCTGTGGTTAGGATATTGGGAAAGGCCATTCTGGATGATACAGAGATATTAAATGTTTGCTCCTCTCCCCTTTCCCGCCAAGGTTTCTTCCAATCCAAATATTCTGGGATGCAGAAAGGACTGACTGATGGTCCCTCACAGATTGTACAAAACTGGGTTTTTCTCTCTGGCTGTAAAATGTGCTCACTTCGTCACTAGATGGCGCTGGCACACAGGCAAGAACAGCTCTGATTAAAAAAGAAAAAAAAGATTTGAGCGCAAACTTTCTAATAAGCCAGAGGATTCCTTTGTTTCTGCATGGGAAAGATCAGCTTTTGTCAAGCACACTTCAAAAATAGCCTTCTGGAGTAGCAATAATCTAATTGCACCGTTTTACCCTAAATCAACCAAACGGTCAAGACTGAATGAAAGCAGTATAATATGTACTTAGGAGTAAAGGTATTTATAAAGAGCTATAAATCTCTTAATTCTGTAGTGTCAAAAGACAGCGTTAAGTGGCCAGGAGACTTAACTGTGTACTATAACCAAAGGTGATAAGTTTTATCTTCTTATTCTGATATGGATGGGTCTTTGCCAATTAGATCGTGCATATGTAAATTCAGGTAGCTTCAAATTAAATTAGGAATTAAAGTAGGAACTCCCCTACTTCCTAACAAACTATATTGTTGTAACATATTTGGATCTGTGTAAGGATTATTTGATATTATTTGATGAAAATTCACTAGAACCATTAACCAAGTTCTGATAAACTAACATCTAAGTTTGAGTTTTAGAATTTTGGATTTGGAAAGTAGCTTACGTGGCCTCTGTTTTCCTCCCAGCTCCCATCGTCCTCATAATAAGGGCTCAGCCAGGCTATTTAAACTCTTGTAGCAATAGCAAACTGAACACTCAGAGAAGCAGCCCATTATATTTCTAGACAGTTCCAATAGTTAGAAAGTTCTTCCCTAAATAGAGCCAAAGTGTGGCTCTTTATAACTTCCACCCACATATTCCATTCTCTTTTTAGAGGAAAACCGCCTTTTTTATCTGACTGCTCCTTAAATATATGATGGTTTAGGCCTGCTCAACAGTTTTTTTTAATCCATTTTTCATATAACATGGTTTCTGGCTCTATCTTGTTAACTTTCTCTGATTTATCTTAAAATGTGTTTTGATCACACAGCCAGCAGTTTGCTGTCTTGATTTAACACTGTACGTCTATGAATAGAGACACAATTTGATTAAGTCTCTTCATTGTTTTCTCTTTGGAGCCTGTGGTCAGCTAAAACTCCTAGATCATTTATGTGGATATGGTAGATCAGATCAGCCCAATACCTGATTATGCAATAGAATTATAATGCACATGTTAAGCCCTATGATATCATATGGATTTAAGCTCATAGCTGTGTGTCAAAATTACTTAGAATTGTTTAGTTCAGACTCTGGTGCTAGATGTACCTGGATTTAGAATTTTGTTCCTCTACCTCTCCATGAGCTGTATCATCTTGGGCAAATGACTTGATCGCTTAAAGCATCAGTTTCCTCATTTCTAAAATAAAGATAACATTACTACCTGCCTCACAGGGTAGTACAGTTTAAATGTGAAAATGTTGTGGAATAAGTGTATTTGACACAGTCATAGCACGTTGCAAGTACTCAGTGTTTGTCATTACTAGTAGTAATATCCTATCACCATTCGTATTAGCTATCCTTCCTTCTGTGTGTCATATGAAAATCTGATAAGCATCTCCTTAAAGACATAGACAAAAGCACTATCAGGGAAGTATAAAAGAGATCTCCATAGTTTCTCTTCAGTCTGATATATGCACTAATGAACACACTGTAGGTATAGTTCTTGCCCCAGCCAGGGTTGCACCCACTGGCTGGCCAGTGGCCAGTTCCTGTCTTACCCATGAGGTGATTATGATGGGTCTTGTCAAATGCCATGCTGAAAACAAGTGTGGTTCTGATGACTCTTCTTTCGACCAGTCTAATATCCCTATCAAAAAAGGAATAAATGAAGACATGTTTTGTTTCCTGAGATTTCGGGTTGGCTCTGAGTGATCTCTGCTTTTCTAAAGACTGACAAAGAGTCTACTTAATAATCTGTTCAGTTGATGGGTTAAAGTGGTGAAATTGTGGGTTATTTCCCCCTTCGTTTCTATTATTATAATAATGTTTGTAGAGTAAATAGCTTTTTAAAATTCTGTTCTAGAATTCTGCCAGGGATAATTGTCAAGCTGACTGGCTTATAGTTTTTATAATATGCCCTTTTCCCCTCTTTTGAGAATTGGACAACTTTGTTCCTCTCTTGTCTGTTAACAGTTCTCCTATTCTCCATGCTTTTTCAAAGATTATTGACAACAGTTCTGGGAGTTCTTTGAGCAACCTGGGATGTGATTTGTCTAAGTCTGGAGATTTGAATTTATTAAGGGGCGGGGGCGGGGGGGGGGGGGGCGGGGGCGGGTTGTGTGTGAAAAGAACACCGCACTAGTTTCTAGCTCTGGCTTTGCCATTTACTAGCTTAGTGAGCGTGGGCAAGTTTTGACTTTATTTTAGCTTAAATTTCCCCATCTGTGAAAGAAGGCTTTTGGACCAGATGAAATTGAAGATCTTTTCAAGGTCTGATGTCTATGTCTCAAGTAATCTAACATTTTCTTACTAACTTTTCTCATTTCTCTTGGCTTATTTCCTTTGAATAAAATTCGTCCTACTCTTTCTAAAAATTTAGGATACATTTTTGTTTAGAATCCAAACACTTTAGTGTGGCACTCAGAGTCCAACACTATCTGGCCCTGACATTTCATTCCAACTTTATTTCCTATTCCTCTGGGTACAAACCTTTTCTTCCTTCAGATGGACCTAGCCATTCTTCCATGGCATGCTCTTCTCTGTCCTTTTGCTAAGGTCACTGCTGTAAGTTGGAATATTATCCCAGCCACATCTCAGTCAGGTTCTACCCTCCTTCAAGGTCCAGTTTAATTACCAATTCTTTTGTACTCTCAGACGCAGTGTGCTCTTTTTTCTAAATTTCCGATGCATTCAGTGCAGATGATCTGATGCTTAATCATGATAATCCCTGTGGCATTTGGGTGTGTTGTTGAATCGTACTGTTATTGATTTACGCATCCAGGGTCCCTCCCTCCCGCTGTCTTCTCCCTCCCTTGTTGAGCACTGTCTGCTCAGGGGATGCTCAATGAACCGGGATTAAGTTAAATGGATTCTAAGCCATTATCAACTTTTCCTAATCAGAATATTTAGGTAATTTTCTAGTATGCGGAAGTGTCTTTTTCTTCCTAAGAGTCCTAAAAAGATGAACTCGGGCAGCTTAATATCAGAAAGTATTTCAAGACAAGAAAAGGATTTGGGTATACAATCAGGAAGCCAAAACTAGCTCACTTTCCTCTCTATGCTAGCACAAATACAAGATGTGAGAAAAGTTGCCTAATTTACAAAATTATTAACTGATTCAGGATCAAGTCTGACTCATGATGACTATCCTATCTTACTTTAATCTTTCCTATATTGGCCGACACAGCCTAAAGCTTTGAATTGAAGGCCAGGTTTATATTTTATTTAATAAATGGCATAGTTATATTTTTTAATAATGGAGAAACTACTTTTGTGTGTCCTACATCCTACCAGGTACAAGCCAGCAAATATGTATTGTATAAATATGTTAGTACATGAAAAGGGAGGGTTGCCCCCCCCATATTGTTCATAGTATACGTTTTAATGAACAATGTTAACAGAATAGTTCGGAATCACACTATTTGTCATAAAAGTACTATAGTTGTGAGAAAAGACTTGTGTTGGGATTGTAACAGATGAAAACTAAAGTCCAAAAATGAGCTGCTCACAAGCTCACAAACCACGTCAGAAACAGAGCTGAGATAAGAAGGCTTTCATTTGTTCAACATGCGCTGAGAATTATTATGAACCAGAGCCTATTGGGGCCATAGGCGTTAGGGATGTAGAGATATAGAAAAGATACATAGACCTTGCTCACAAGAAGTTCACAGTCTTGGGAGACCACCCAATAAACAGATAACAACTGTATGGTATCAGAAGTGCTATAAGAGTGATTTGTGCGTTCACTGCGGCCAAGAGCCGATGGCTGAGTAGAATGTAGGAGGAAGCAAACCTCTTCGTTCCTGCAGTGTATGTCCCATGCAGCACTCACAAACATTCACCCTTCTCCCTACTCCTGAAACTTCCCCACACAGAGTGAGAAGACACTCACTCACTAACAGCTCTGGCAGTCAATACCTTAGAGAAGTCTTCAATCACCAGGAAAAAAGTCAGGGACCGAGAAAACAAATCACATCCTGTTATAACTGCAAACTAACAAGTCACTCCCAGGCTTGCAAGGCAGTGTTTGTACAACTCTTTCATTGTCCCGGTTGCGGTGATAAGCACAAATTTCCTAGGCAAATATAAGTAAAGCCAGTGCTTAGTATGCTCATAATAAATGGGAGTGTTTATAACTGTTAAACATAACGATAACACTGGAACTCCTTACAGAAAAGCAAAAGTAAAAATGTGTGAAGAAACAGCCCGGCTCCACGCACTGCTGGATATATCATCAAGCGTGGGAACGTAAACTCCTGCACCCTGCTTCCACTGAAGTAACAGTCATCCATCCAGAAACTGCAACACCTAAGCCATATCTCTGCCCCCCACCCTCCTCCAAAAGCATTAGCTAACCTTGTCATTTCAAGTCAAGGAAGCACTTTCCCTGGGAAATCCTATGCCTGTGAAGCCAACCTTATCCCTCACATGCCTGAACCCCTGACCCCCAACCTCCCTGCCCCCAGCTGTCATCCAGTTGTAAATTCCAGGCCAGCCCTTTGCCTGGACCACGGCTGCCCCACAACTTCTCCTCTCTTCCGGTCTTGTTTCTGATGAATGAGAAAGGATTCCTTTCCTCCCCACTTCCCTGCTGAATCCTCCAGGGAAAAGGAAGAGATCCTGCCAACCCACAGCCTTCTACTTGAGAAAACAGAGGCCCAGGGAATCTAGAATCTAGTCATTTGTCCAAGGTTACACTTCTAGTAAGGGCCCCTGCCCACCTGGAGCAAGAAGTGTGACTGACCTCCGGCCTGCTTTGTGAGCCTCTGAGCAGTCTCTGCCATTTACCAGCTCCTGGTTTTGGGGCTTTGAATGTCTCTGAGTCTCCCTTTCTGCATCTATAAAATAGGAGCGGTAAATACCTACCTCATCAATTTGTTTTGAAGATTAAATCTGATAATACAAGTCAAGCACACGGCCCAGTGATTGGCATGGTTCAGGTACTTGGCAATATCTGCTTTATTACATGAAAATGACTTTGCTTTAGTGCAGAGATTTTTTTTAAAACTTTTTTCTACACTTTGATGTATCGATTAATAAATTTATTAATGTATTGATAAATAAATACATATATTTTAAAATATGAGAAAAATAGATTTCTTTCCAGAGTAAAAATTTTCTCTGGTGTTTTATTTCTGAAGGTTTAATGGGACCTTCTTTACGAGCATAAGAGGAGTAAATAGTAGGAGAGGGGATGTGAATCTGTTTTCTTCTACTGTGGCTGAAGTTTTGGTCTCTGAGTGTCTATGAAGGCCTTTGTAAGATGGCACTAGGAAGATGTTTTAGGACCCAAAGTACAATGCTTTATTATTCCCCGAATGTTGCTGGGTCCAGCTCAGAAGTCACCATCTTCAAGAGGAAATTCTTGGACTTCGCATGTTGAATAGAACTCTGTTAGAACATCCCACAGAGACACACGTCTATCCAGACTTAGAGGCATGTGGAAAAGCGAGGAAGAGAATGATTTGGAAAGCGACATCAGACAATATCTACACGTTCTGCTTCACATCGTCTCCTCCTAGCCACGGAAGCTCCCACACAGATGGATCTGGGGATTTTACAACAAAATGCATCTCACTTTCCCATTTTCTTATTGGGTACAATCTTGCCAGGAGGCCATGGGACAAATTAAATGTCTTGAATTGAACTTCCATCCGCCCCATGGAGCTTCTGAAGGCTATGCTACAAGGAAGCCTAGACAGAAACCCTCCAAGAACTGCGTGGGCAAACCACCACCTCCGGGAGCTCTTGCCCCTTCTTCTCTAGGATCTCGATGTCATCCTAGAACTCTCTTAAAATGTTTTGCTTGGTCCTTAGAGGCGTCATATGTTTTTTCATTTCTTTATTTCCATCTTAAGCCCCTGCAATTGGGCATCTGCCCAACTGCCTATATTATAACTGTTCCCTGAAAGCCAGTGTCCTTCTTAAATCTGGTGACTTTACTAAGCCACCACTTCCCTCACTCCCTTGGCCTCCCTGAGGTTGGTGGCCCAGCTGATGGAAATACACTTTTAGGAAATACTCTTCCTTTAGGAAATACTCTTCCTTTAGGAAATGCTCTTCATTCCATCCTCTCTTGAACGCTCAGTTGTCTTCACTTCTTTGGGCAAGAAAGTGAACATGAACTGACAAATAAAGCAACAATCTTTTTCTGTTTTTGCTGCCACCCCCATCCCAAGATGCAGCGCACATGCACACATGCTTCCTGCATGTGGGTGTCCTGCAGGCCCTCTCCTTGGCCTGTGCTCCTCTCTTTGCTCCCTCTCTCTCTCAGTGAATTCATCCACTCTCATGTATTTTTTTTTTTTTTTTTTTGCCACTGGCTGTGAGGGCAGCTCCCACACAGCTTCCCTTCTAATTGTGACTCTCAGGTCTACTCTGTCTCATGGTTTAAAAGGGATCTCCACTTGGTGTCCTGTCAGATTCAGTTACTAGAACTACACACATCTACCTCTTACCAGCCTCTCTACGGGCCTCTGAACCTGGATCGCTGAGTTCTTTCCCTCTTGCCCACCCCATTTTTGGCTTGGTGATGAGATCAGCTGTAGCTATAAGCTTCTGTCGCTCCATATATCAACCTATCTGTATCTCATCTTTATACCATCGCTATGGATGAGCTGGCCCTGCAAATGCCATCCTCTCCATGTGTTCATTCGATCCTAGACCTCAAATTCACACTGACATTGTCACAGTTATTCTCTCCTCTCTCCTGAATTCTTCTCTACACAGCAAAACTTTTTTAAATGGTTGTTTATTCTCACAGTCTCCAATCTCTCTTCTGCTATATTTCCCATTGAACTTATTCTAATTAGGATTTCATAGCACCCCACCCTCCCACTCCCTTCCACACATACCACCTACTACCAAGGCTGTTCTTATCAAGATCACTAATGATCTCTTCATCACTACATCCTATGGTCATTTCTCAGTCCTCATCATACTGGACCCACAGCAGCACTGGACAGAGGTGATCATCAATTCTGCTTTAATTTACTTCCTTCACTTGGCTTCTTTGTATTTTCCTTCTTTCTTCTTGGATACTTCTTCTCAGTTCCCTTTGCTGATTCCATCTTATCCCCCACTTCTTAATGTTAGGATACCTAGGGCCTAGTCCTCAGGTCTCTTTTCTAAATACTCTCTCTTTCTTGGTGATCTCATTCAGTCTGTGGTTTTAAATATAATCAATATACTTATGATGCCCTCATTTATAATTATACATGTACATACTAATCACCTATTCACAATTTCTCTTTCAATGTTTAATAGGCATATGAATGTATCCAAGACTGAACACTTAGTCTTGATACCAACACCCACTCTTCCCACAGCCTTCTCTGACTCAGTTAACAGCATTCTTCTGGTTGTTCAGGGTAGCATCTTACTGTTTCTCTTTCTTTTTCTTTTTCCCCTCTCATACTCTATTTTGATCCTTCTGTGTATCCTATTCTCTTTACCGTCACAATATGTACATAATATAACCACATCTCACCACTTCCAAAGCTACCTCTTTAGCTCACCACCAGGTAATAGTTTCCTAACTGGTCTCTCTACTTCTACCCTTACTGCCTACAGTCTCTTCTCAACAGAGCTCTCAGAGTGATCCTGTTAAGTGTAATTCTGATCATGTCACTTTCCTGCCTCCCATGACAATCAGAGCAAAAATCAAAGTGTTTACAATGGCTTACAAGTCCCTCCACATTCTGGGGCCTTGTCTTCTGTCCCACATCCATTCTCAACTGTTCTCTTCCTTGCCTACTTTACTGCAGCCATGCTGACCTCTGCTCCATCTCAAACATCCTGGGCATAGTACCACCTCTGGGTCTGCACTTACTCTTCCCTCTGCTTGAATGCTCTTCCCTAAATATCTGTATAGCTTGTTTTCTTCCTTCAGGTCTGTAGTCAAATGTCACCTTCTTGGTGAAGAGGTTTTAATTACTCTATTTAAATACCTTCTTCTCCTACTTTCAAAACTCCCCAACTCTCTTACCTGGCTTGATTTTTTTTTTTCCCCCACAGCCTCATCATCAACTAAATATATATATTTAGTTTCTCCTCCTCCTCCTCCTCTTCCTCCTTCTCCTCCTCCTCCTTTTCCTCTTTCTCCTCTTCCTTCTTAGTTTTTAAATTTTTATTATTTTTTAATGGTCTATGGTCTGTCTTTCTCTATTAAAATGTAAACTCCATGATGGCAGGGATTTTGTCTGTCTTGTTCACTTCTGGATCCTCATTTTAGTGTGTCAAATATATAGTGGACACATAATAAATAAATATGACTAACTGAATGGATTTCTCCCTTCAAAATGATTTTTAGATTCCCCCTATATTCTTCATTCTTACTACCAGCCCTAGTTTTGGACTTACGTCCTTAGATCTGTATTATTATAATATTCTATGCATTGGTGTCCTTATAGTAACAGAACCAAAAGTAAGAGGCAGGTTTCCCAATTCTCAGCCTAGGTTCCTCCACTCTACAGTCCATCTGGCCTTATATATATATATTTTCCTTCCTTTTTAAAAATGTATTTATTTGTTTATTTTTATTAAATTTATTGAGGTGATATTGGTTAATAAAATTATATAGGTTTCAAGTGTACAATTTAATAATACGTCATATGTATTATGACGTATTATTAAATTGTGTGTTCACCAACCAAAGTCAAATCTCCTTCGGCCACCTTATATTTAACTCCCTTTACCTTTACCTCCCTCCCTCCCACCCCTTTTCCCCACTGGTAATCACTAACCTATTGTCTGTTTTTATAAGTTTTTGTTTGTTTGTCTTGTTCATTTGTTGCTTTCAGTTTCATGTCCCATATATGCATGAAATCATAGAGTTTTTAACTTTTTCTTTCTGACTTATTTTGCTTAGCATAATAATCTCAAGGTCCATCCATGTTGCCACAAATGGCAGTATTTCATCTTTTTTATGGCTGAGTAATATTTCATTGTATATATGTACCACATCTTCTTTATCCAATCATCTACCAAAGGGCACTTTGGTTGTTTCCATGTCTTGGCCACTGTTAATAATGCTACAATAAACATCGGGGTGCATATATCTTTACAGATAAATGTTTTCAACTATTTTGGGTAGATACCCAGAGAGGGATTGCTAGGTCATATGGTAATTATATTCTTAATTTTTCGAGGAACCTCCATATTACTTTCTATAGTTGCTGAACCGATTTACATTCCCACCAGGAATGCATGAGGGTTCCTTTTCCCCCACAACCTCTCCAGCACTTGTTATTATTTGTCTTGTTGATAGTAGATTATTTTTAATGTTCTGTTATAATTGCCCAGCCAAGATGGCAGACTTAGTTGGATATTCTAGGAGAGAATGGGCTTTGATTGTGCCTGAGACCCCTGTTCAAACAGTCATAGGAAGAAATTCTGTTGCCCATTCTAAGAGGTTTTAAGATCTGAAACGATATTCTTGTTAAACTCTGTGATCAAAAAAAAAATGCAGTACAAAAAGTGAGTGCATTATTGGGAATGGAAGAGCCTGAGACAAGCTGAGTAAAAAAAGCTCATTCTTTTTGGAACCTCTTGAGTTTCTGGGAGCCCCTTTTCCAGGTGAATTATAAGGCTGACTTGAGTGTAAGAGACATATCTGTGGTTTTCATAACCTTTGCTCTCTTCTTTTCCACATGGCAGAAGGCTTTCTCTCTGAAACCAAGAAAAACAATGGCGCAGCAGCATGGCCTAGGGCACTGCAAACTCAAATACCTAGCAGGACCAAGCAGAGAATACAAATGAGGGAATAAGTGGGGATATGGAAACCTGGAGAGGACAGGGTCTCTTGAAAGAGATCCATTGCCACTATTCAGCTTGGCCACTGGTTACCATGGGAGAAAATGTTGTGTCCAGAGATCTTTTTAAAAGCTGGAAATCTGATATTTGATATAAAATCTTCTAAACTGTAAATGTTGACAAAATATTCAAATGTTTAAAAATGCCTTGTGGTCCAAAAAACAAATCTCTGGGCTGAATAGTCCTGTGAGCTGCTTACCCACAACTTGTCATGGAGGGAAAAAAGCATGAAGAGTAGGATCATACTGATTAAATTCAACTCCGGGCTTTACCGATTGGATCACCAACAAAGTTATTCCAAGTTACTTAACCTAAGCTTCATTTTTCCATCTCTAAAATCAGGACAGTGTTTCCAGGATTGATATGAAGATTAAATGAAATCATGTAGTTGATACTCAATATTAATTTCCCTTGTTCCTCTATTCTCTGCCCTCTCCCCTCTTATTTATTGCACAATAAACTGGAAAGAAATGGCTCCTCCACATTCTTATTTGAAGCAAATTTAGCCACACTTTCTATCATTTCTCATATGTTTTTCTAGGAAAATTGACCATGATGAGCCTAAATGCACAGTACCAGTTGCTTATCAGACATTATTTGTGTCTGTGATAAGAAGCAAGCCTGCAGAGGCTTTCGTTGTTGTTGTTCTGTTTTGTTTTGTTTTATTGTTGTTTTGCTTTTTAAAGGATAAGAGGACAGAAGATGCGTAAAGAAACATTTTTTCCAAAATTAAATTCTGACAATACGATCTCCAGTGATTCTGACTAGGGAGCAAAGAGAAGACCCAGAGCCAGCAGAGGAAACCCTCTAGCACTCTCAGGTTTTCAGAGAGACTTTACAAATTGGGATTTAGGGGCACAGAACCAGAGGAGAAAAGCAAAGAATGTCACAGGCTTGTAGTCATAGTGTTAGCAAGACTAGGGCTAAGAATAAGCTGAGACTTGCAAAAAATGCTCAGGAACAGCAAAAAGAGCTTTGTGCAAGTATGTTCTGAGCAGGAAGAATAGGGAAGGGCCAGGGACAGTGCTTGGGGCAGATGGTGTAATGCTAGCCGATGACAGATATAAAGCAGAATTACTCAACTCCTATTTAGCCTCCATCTTCTCTATCTCCAGGAAGGATCTTCAAATTGAAAAGGGTAGTATAAACATGGGTAAGAGGAAATGGCAGCCCTAGTTGTGAAGCTCCTTAGAAAATAAATACCTGGCTTCTAAATAAGCTCAAGTCTCCAGGCCCTGACAAATTACATCCCTGGGGACTAAACAAACTTGTAGATGTAATCACAGAACTATTGTCAGTAATCTTTCAGGAATCTCAGGAGTGATACCGCAGGATTAGTTAGTGATGGACTACTGTCTAACTTTTCAAAAGGAGGAATATGTAGGTTCTGAAAAGTTTGCACCGTTGAGTTTAGCTTTGATCCCCAGCAAACTCTAACTGGGTTATTAAAGAGTTAGATTGTAATCGCTTCAAAAAGGAAGTGGTAATCTCAAGAAGCTAGTACAAGTTTGTGTAGAACAAACCACGTCATGCTAACATCATTTCATATTTTCTTCTTTTTTGAAAGGTTACCAAAACTCACCAGATTATCCTAGAGGTACTGAATCTTTCAGGGGAGTTTTTGACAAAGTTTCTCGTGGTAAGATGAATACATAAGAACTAGATAATCTACCTCTGGGTGAAGGCACAGCCGGTCAAACCACTGTATCCAGAAAGCATTGAATGACTGAGCCAAGACACCCAAAGAGAGGTACATAGAACAAGAGTCTATTGGTCCTCGTGTAAGGACCTGTTCTGCTGAAAATCTTTCAGTGACATGCAAGACATGACATCGTATAAATGTAGCACGACACAAAATGAAGAAGTATAAATAATATGCTGCCTTACAGAAACAGGATATTGTTTGCCTGAACAAGGAACCAAAACAAGCACAATGGAGTTTAATAGAGGAAAATGAAAGTTTTTCATTTTGATTTAAAACAAACAAATAAACAAACAAACAAAACCAACTCAGTTATTCAAACTATTGACAACAATTAATGTGAAAAAGTCTGAAGATTTTAGTTAATGAAAAGGTCAACATGAGCCAAAAATTCTGACATGGCTACAAAAAAGACCTCGTGTTTGTTAGGCAGTATGGAGGGAAGCTTCAGGGCCACCCTGGTGCCAGTGCCATTGGCCTGCCTGCCCAAGTGCATTGGAGTTGCTTCTGGGCACCATGTTTCTCCTTCATATTAAGCTTTGTGAGCCTTGGTATTTTTTTAATTATAAAAGCAAAATACATTCATCGTAGATAACCTAGAAATGTAGAAGGGTAAAAGAAGAAAAAAATTACTTAATTCTCACCATTTACTGGTAACTACTAATATCATTTTGGTATGTGTCCTTTAAGTCTTTTTTTGTGTGTGAGATGGAGGCTTATGGAGGGAAGTATTAAAAATGTGGCTTTATATAGAGTTTCTAGTCTTCTTTTTATAAAAGCAACATTACATCCTGAATTATATCTTCGACTCATTATATATTCTTTGAAAACATAATTTTAATAGTTGTACAACCCACTATCATATGGATATGCCTTAATTTCTTTAAATTGACTAACCCCTGGACATTTAGGTGGTTTCCATTTGGAGGCGGTGACACCAGATTTTAAAAGAGAGACTGACGAAGTAATGAGCATTCCAGGGAGGACAGCTACTTTAGTGACGGGTCTTAGATATCCTGTTGTGAAAGAAACAGTTAAAAAAGCTAATCAAATTGGGTTGACAGGAAGAAATCTAACTATGGGAGGTGAACACACAATGTAATATATATGCCTTACTGTTAAAATGTACAGCTGAAACTTAGTGGATTTTGTTAACCTATGTCACTATTAAAAAAAAAAATAAAAAAAGATGAGACTGTTTGTCCCAGACTGAGAGAGCCCTGATTGCTGTCTCCGAGCCCTTGAACAGCTGTCAAGGTGAAAGGGAGGGAATTAGTGTTGTGTTCCTCCACAAGGTTGAACTGAGACAAAGGGAAAGAGTCTGTTTTTGGCTCTAGTTATAACAATTCTTGCCGTCTGCCATAGGCTGAGATGCTCAGTGAGGGAGTAGCACCTCCATCATGAGAAGTGTTCAAGTGGAGACAGGATGGCTACCCAGGGGCAGGAATTTGTAAAGAGGATTCCTCCACTGAGTGGGAGATTGACATAATAACCTCAAAGATGCCTTCCAACTGAAGATTTGGTGTTTTATTCTAAATTAGAAAGCTACCCTCCTTTGACCTTGCTCACATTAAGAATTTATGGCAGGTAAGGGGCGAAGGATCAATGTCATCAATTTTACTGCTATAGTAAGCATTGTAGCCCAGAGATACAATATACATCTTAGTACTTGGCATCGGCTCACATCTAGGTAGCATTTCACAGTTAACAAAACAGTCTTCATATGGTTCTTATAATTTAATTCTTCTAACAGTTTTGTGAGGTAGGTATTATCATTATCTCACTTCCAAAGGTTGAAAAATTGAGGCCCACAGTGCCAAAGTGACAAAGCCCAGTTTCCTGGCACTTTCCATGATAGGATGCCATTCT
>NW_011888918.1:5836828-5844038 GCF_000151845.1 Pteropus vampyrus
GCTCTAGTTATAACAATTCTTGCCGTCTGCCATAGGCTGAGATGCTCAGTGAGGGAGTAGCACCTCCATCATGAGAAGTGTTCAAGTGGAGACAGGATGGCTACCCAGGGGCAGGAATTTGTAAAGAGGATTCCTCCACTGAGTGGGAGATTGACATAATAACCTCAAAGATGCCTTCCAACTGAAGATTTGGTGTTTTATTCTAAATTAGAAAGCTACCCTCCTTTGACCTTGCTCACATTAAGAATTTATGGCAGGTAAGGGGCGAAGGATCAATGTCATCAATTTTACTGCTATAGTAAGCATTGTAGCCCAGAGATACAATATACATCTTAGTACTTGGCATCGGCTCACATCTAGGTAGCATTTCACAGTTAACAAAACAGTCTTCATATGGTTCTTATAATTTAATTCTTCTAACAGTTTTGTGAGGTAGGTATTATCATTATCTCACTTCCAAAGGTTGAAAAATTGAGGCCCACAGTGCCAAAGTGACAAAGCCCAGTTTCCTGGCACTTTCCATGATAGGATGCCATTCTTCTGGTGTGAGTCCTAGTATGTTCTTTCATGAGCTGCCACATTGTCCTTTATACTGTGTGTATTTATTATCTCTGCAGCTAGATTTTTAAAACCCTTTAGGGCGGGATTGTGTTATTTTTCATTTACATTCCATCCTCTTGCTGCCAATGCTCTTTCTAAAATGCAGATCTCATCGTGTCAGCCCCTGTTTAGAATTCTTAGCTTCTCATTGCCTCCCACAGTGACTCCCCAGGCCCCTCCTAACCTCTCAGTTGGGAGAGGTCTGGGAAGAAGAGAGTAGTGCACATTTCAGAATCTTAGGTGGCAGTGAAGGGTGGTTAGAAGCATCAGAAGCCATACAACTTATTTGAAAAAAACAGTTAAAGCAATTGGCTCATAAATACATTTCCTGCTTGGTAGAGATATGTAGGCAATACTACAATTCTCAGTCCTTTTAGGAAAGTTCATTATTTTGAGAGTGCACAAAAGAACATGAGATTTTTATTTTTATCAAAGGGAGCCATAGGTTTTGTGGTTGTTTGAGAAATTCTGACGTAAGGGGTGAAATAATACTACCCCTGTCATATATCAACTGTCCAAATGTGTATGGGTCTGTGTCTGGATTCTCTATCTTCCGCAGGTCTATGATTTCTGTGTCAGAGCAATTTTATCTTATTTATTATGGCTTTATAAGATGTTTTGACCTCTGGTAGGACAAGTGCTCCATTTTTTTTTTCCTCCGAAAATGTCTTAGCTATTTTTAGCCATTTGTTATTCCATATTAATCTAAGCATGAGCTTTTCAAGTTCCTTTAAGAAAATTGATTTCCATTGTGATTATAATTGCACTGAATTCATAGATTATTATGGGAGGAGAGCTGACAACCTAATGATATTGAGTCTTTCCATTCATTTACTCAGGTGTGGCAGGGCCTGTTGATTGCCTACTCATCAAAAACCTGCCTCACCCTACCCTCTTTCTTTGTAGAACAGCGGTCCCCAACATTTTTGGCACCAAGGACTGGTGGTCTTATGAGAATCTAATGCCTGATGATCTGAGGTGGAGCTGAGGCGATGATGCTAGCGCTGTGCTGCAGATACATATGAAGCGTCACTGACTTACCTGCCACCCACCTCCTGCTGTGTGGCCTGGCTCCTATCAGGCCACGGACTGGTACTGGTCCATGGCCCAGAAATTGGGGACCCCTGTGGTATAGCATACTTCCTGTGATAGGGACTGGAAATAGGAGATACCTTCCTAGCCTCCCTGCTGGTAGGCAGGCCTCACGGCTTAATCCTGAACAGTGAAACAGGAGGTGAAGTTTCATGAGAAAAGTTTGATAAAAATGGATATGTGAAGAGATATTTCTTTTACTTCCTTCAGAGCAGAGCTTTATGAAGAGGGCTTTACACATAGATGGTAGCTAAGATGTCTAATCTAAAACTGTGAGAGGACAAATCTGAGGACAAAAATCCTGCCAGAAATAATGCAGCAGGAAGACCGAAAGAGACTGTTTTATGATGCCTTTGAGTTGCAGAATTAACTGAACCTGCATCTGCCTATGCAAAATAATAAATATTCTCATATTTAAGACATTTCTGGTTAGGTGTCTATTACTGGCATGCGAAAGCATCATCATGAGTATAAGAGGTCTTTTTTCATTTCCTTCAATTATATTTCACCATTTTCTCCACAGGCATCTTATACATTTTTATGAGCAATACATTTTAAAAATTACATTTCTAATTTTCTATTACTGGTAATTAGGGAGGCTACTGATTCGTTCGTTGGTCTTTTATCCAGCTTAGTGATCACCCTTATTAATTCCAAAATTAATCTATAAAATCTTACAGACTACTGTATCATCTACAAATAAAGACGGGTTTTCTTTTGCTTTCGAATTCTTAAATCTATTACTTATTTTCTTTTTCTTATTGTATTAGCTAAGACTTCCAGTATAGTATTGAAAAGAAGCAGTTATAGCTAGCAGTTCTGTTTCCTCCTGACTCCGATAGAAATGCTTATTAAGTTTTACCTTTCAGGGCCTCTGCATGACACAACTCCAGGGGGCCCCATTCACGTTATTTGACCATTATGTATTATTTTATATTTTTATAAATATGTTTTATTAGGTTACTGTGTTACTTTTTGTATCAGTTCAGATTAGGCTTGGCTGCAAGTAACAAAAAACTAATAAATAGCAATGGATTAAACGATGATGGAAATTTATATTTCATGCTCAAGATATCCAGAAGTAATCAGAAGAGGGAAAAAATGACGTAGATGACAGAGGCTCTGTACATCCCTCTGTCGACCAAATCAAAGTTGTGATGGAAACAAGGAGCAGCAGGAAGGAAAAATTGCCTAGGATCTAGGGGAACAAGCCATACAACTACAGAGAAATCCAAGAAAGCACTCTGCAACAGCAGAAGGTAGGACAGGGCAAGAACACGGGGCCGCCTGGTCCCCAGCGGCTCAGTGAGCAGGGAGGCTGTGGCAGTGGCACTGGCAGACGCCTCTTAAAGGGGCTAGGTCCACAAGCGGATTTTCACGGTGACGGACCTGCTCACTCTGAGCACAAGTGCCGATTCGGCTGCATGCAGGGGGCACCAGGGACTTATAGGGAGACATTGTCGGAGTGAGATTCGATTAGTACAAGAGTGTTGGCAGTATCCATTGTTCTCTGTTGAGCCCTCCCCCATACCAGTGCGCCGGACACAGAACTGCCATAACCCTGACATCATCACATTGGATAACAGAGGTTGCTCCGCCCAGAAGATTCCCTGAAACCCCACCTCTCCCAACTCGCCTCCCCACCCAAGCCACATCCAGTGTGTCCTCAGTGAGTCAGGTGCTCCTTGCTGAGCAGTGCCTATACTCACACTGGAGGCAGCTGGCCTCAGTTTCTGGTGTGGCCTTTTGAGGCAACTGTAAGCACAGCATCTGTGGATTGCTTGCTGAATCTTAACAGGTGGTCCTGGAGGGGTAGAGGCTTGGCTAAATTTGGCCTGCAGCTGAACCCCTCTCAGGACTGTGCCATTGGACACTTACCACACAAATCCACACTAATAAGACTGGGCGACTTAGAAGTTTTGCTTAATACATAGAAACAGACATGGCAAGACAGCCAAAATGGGAAGACAAAAAAGCAGAAACCATATGAGAGAACAGAATAGAGATCCAGATATAATGGAGTCAAGTAATCTAAGAGATGCAGAGTTCAAAACACTGGTTATAAAGATGCTCAATGAACTTTTGGGAAGTGTAGATGAATTCAGTGAGAACTTCAACAAAGAGATAAAAAACATAAAAATGGAAATGGAAATTATAAAAGGGAACCAGTCAGAAATGAAGAACACATTATCTGAGATGAGAAGTATATTAAATGGAATAAACAAAGTGAATAAAGAAGAGGATCAAATGCCCTCTCTAGAAGACAGGAAAGCCAAGGACACTCAATCAGAATGGCATGAGATAAGATGCCAAGGCTATAAGAATAATTTCAGGAGAATATGGGACACCATTAAGAGTCCAAACATCTGTCTGATCGGCATAACTGAAGAAAATCAAGATGTTGAATAGCCGTTTGAAGAAATAATGATGGAAAACTTCCCTCACCTGGTGAAGGAAATAGACATAAAACCCCAGGAAGCTCAGAGAATCCCAAAAACCAGGATCCAAAGAGGCCCACACCAAGACACATCATAATTAAAATGCCAAAGGTTAAATATAAAGAATATTAAAAGCAGCAAGAGAAAAACAGATAGTTACCTACAAGGGAACACCCATACAACTGGCAGCTGATTTCTCAAAAGAAACTATGCAGGACAGAAGGGCTTGGCACAGAGTATTCGACGTGATGAAGACCCAGGATCTACAACCGAGGATACTTTATCCAGCAAAGCTATCATTTAGAGTTGAAGGACAGAAAAAGAGCTTCCCAGACAAAAATAAACTAAAGGAATTTATCACCACCAAGCTAATATTACAGGAAAAGTTGGAGGGACTTCTTTAAGAAGAAACAACATGTATCAAAAACAAGAATAAAGAATGGTAACAACTACATACCTATCAATAAGTACCTCAGATGGAAAGAATTAAGTGCTCCAACTAAAAGAGTAGATAAATGGAAAGGAAAACAAGACCCCTACATGTTGCCTATAAGAGACTCACTTGATATTAAAAGACACAGACTAAAAGGAAGAGAATGGAAAAAGATATTGCTTTGATGGATCTAGAAGGTATTTAAGTTAGATAGAGAAAGATAAACACTATATGATTTCACTTATATGTGACATCTAAGGAGTAAAAAGGACAAACTAATCAAAAACAGACTCACGAATATAGTGGACAATTTGGTGATGGACAGAGGGGAGGAGGTTGAGGGGCCGGGAAGAATGGGGTGAAGGATTAAAAAAACTACAAATTAGTAGCTGATGGATGGTCATGGGGATGGGGAGCGCAACATAGGGAATGCAGTTAGCATGAATATGTTGGCTAGGTGGAGGGTCAAGGGAGGGAGGGAGCAACTGGGGGGATCATTTTACGAACTATATGGATGTCTAACCAATGTATTGTATACTTGAAACTAATTAAAATAAATAAATTGTTTTTTAAAAAGATATCCAGAAGTAATCAGTCCAGGACACAAATAACACACCACAGTCTGAGAGATCCAGATTCCTATTATCACGTTGTTCCACCGTTTTAAAAGTAAAGGTAGAAAAGTTAAGCTTTTCTCAATAAATGAAGAAAAGGTATTCAATAGCATTTATCGACTCATGGTTTAAAAAAAAAAACTTAATAAGCTAGGACTAGATGTTATGTCTGAGATTACCAATTTTAACTCAGTATTTATTTTCCCCTTATTCCATTGCAAAAGAAATTTCAATCTTTTCTTTTGAATTTTCAAATTTATTTGCATAAATTTCTCTTATGATTTATTTAATCTCTATTCTGATGTGGTGGTTTTGCTCCCTTTTCTATTCTTGATGTTATTTCTTTGTACTCTTTTTTCCTCCTTTTTTACAGAATTTATTTTACACCTATTGAAACAAACAGCATTTTAAACACTGAGATATTAACTCCCTAATTAGATAAAACAAAGGCAAAAGTGTTTATGAGAAATAAGGTACACCATCACTTAGTCTTCAAACATTATTACATAATACTTTAACTTTCATAATTTGACGATGAATTCATGAAACAATCTCCAGACCCATAGTTTTAACAGATAAAGAACAATTTGAAGCAGACATGACAATTTGAAGCAGCCCTTCCGAAAGCCATGGCTCTTGCGGCCTGCCAACATCAGCCTTTGCTTCTCCCTGTGCTTGTGGACTGGTTTGGTGATCCACTGGGTGTCAGGATCCCGTCCGATAGTTTTATGGAATGGATCAATGAGGATAACCTCAAAGCATTTGTATGTGGAATCTTCACCAACCCAGTAAGAATTCAGGACTCTCAGAGCCCCACAGTGGCATCCAGATGGCTTTCTGGAAACAGACTGAAAGCTTCAGGCAAACTTTAGCTAGCTAACACCATGATGGACAGGCTGGCCATAGGTCGCACCTAGAGGAACTGGATGTTTGTGGCCAGCGAGGCAGCACGCAGGAATCCAATATATGATAAGACATAACCTTCCTTGGCCTTGTATCCCAGCCTGTGTGCTTTATTGGGCCAGGTGTGGGCAGAAGGTGGGGCAGGTGCTGCGGAGCACAGACTGCTGGTGGTACAGCCAGCCGCGCACGCTGAAAAAAAAGCACATTACATTCTGGACGTACCTGTAAGCACCCATCTTGGCTTACCTGATTACTGCAGCCAGATAGAAAGGGATACTGGTTTTCTTGATTAGCCTAGCTAGACATTTTTCTTTAATTCAAAAAATCAAAATTTAATTTTGTTGATTTTTTAGTACTGATTGTTGTCTAATTCATTGATTTCTACTCTACCTTTATTATTTCCTTCCTTTTACTCTTTGCAGGCTCTCTCTGTTCTCCCTATCCTTGCTTCTTGAAATGACTGCAAACTCATTTACTTTTTCGCTTTCTTTTTATAAATTAATTTTAGGTTCTACTCTAACTGCATCACATGTTTTTATATGATCCTTTCATTTTCACTTAGTTTAAAATATTTTGGACTTTTAATTATGATTTTCTCTTGAACTCAAATTATTTAAGAGGGCATTTTTTAGTTACCAAATGTGCTTAAAAAACAAATTATTTTAAAAACTCTACCTTTGGCTTATACATATCTAATTTAATTGCATAGCGATTAGAAAATATGTATGATGTAAATTATTTGAAAATTGTTAAAATCTGTGATATGGTCAAGTTTGCAAATGCTTCATGTTAAAATGAAAATAAATTATAATCTTTATTGTGTGCAGGGTTCTATAGAAAGCTAGATAAATTTATAGGTATTTTCTTTAAATATTCTATAGTCTTGCAGGTTTTTAGTTTAGTTTTTATTTTGGATGTTTGATTCATCATTTTCTGTTAAGAGAATGTAAAAATATCCTACTATGTATATAAAATAACCAGTTTTCCCCTTTTATATCATTTGAAACTATGTTGTTTAGTGTATGCAAGGTCATGATTGCTACATAATCTTAGAAGATGATTCATTTTATTATTATATGTCTCTCTTTTCTCCTATTCTTTTTGTCATAAATTCCATTTTGTCTAATATT
>NW_011888918.1:5844088-5858892 GCF_000151845.1 Pteropus vampyrus
TTAGTCTTCAAACATTATTACATAATACTTTAACTTTCATAATTTGACGATGAATTCATGAAACAATCTCCAGACCCATAGTTTTAACAGATAAAGAACAATTTGAAGCAGACATGACAATTTGAAGCAGCCCTTCCGAAAGCCATGGCTCTTGCGGCCTGCCAACATCAGCCTTTGCTTCTCCCTGTGCTTGTGGACTGGTTTGGTGATCCACTGGGTGTCAGGATCCCGTCCGATAGTTTTATGGAATGGATCAATGAGGATAACCTCAAAGCATTTGTATGTGGAATCTTCACCAACCCAGTAAGAATTCAGGACTCTCAGAGCCCCACAGTGGCATCCAGATGGCTTTCTGGAAACAGACTGAAAGCTTCAGGCAAACTTTAGCTAGCTAACACCATGATGGACAGGCTGGCCATAGGTCGCACCTAGAGGAACTGGATGTTTGTGGCCAGCGAGGCAGCACGCAGGAATCCAATATATGATAAGACATAACCTTCCTTGGCCTTGTATCCCAGCCTGTGTGCTTTATTGGGCCAGGTGTGGGCAGAAGGTGGGGCAGGTGCTGCGGAGCACAGACTGCTGGTGGTACAGCCAGCCGCGCACGCTGAAAAAAAAGCACATTACATTCTGGACGTACCTGTAAGCACCCATCTTGGCTTACCTGATTACTGCAGCCAGATAGAAAGGGATACTGGTTTTCTTGATTAGCCTAGCTAGACATTTTTCTTTAATTCAAAAAATCAAAATTTAATTTTGTTGATTTTTTAGTACTGATTGTTGTCTAATTCATTGATTTCTACTCTACCTTTATTATTTCCTTCCTTTTACTCTTTGCAGGCTCTCTCTGTTCTCCCTATCCTTGCTTCTTGAAATGACTGCAAACTCATTTACTTTTTCGCTTTCTTTTTATAAATTAATTTTAGGTTCTACTCTAACTGCATCACATGTTTTTATATGATCCTTTCATTTTCACTTAGTTTAAAATATTTTGGACTTTTAATTATGATTTTCTCTTGAACTCAAATTATTTAAGAGGGCATTTTTTAGTTACCAAATGTGCTTAAAAAACAAATTATTTTAAAAACTCTACCTTTGGCTTATACATATCTAATTTAATTGCATAGCGATTAGAAAATATGTATGATGTAAATTATTTGAAAATTGTTAAAATCTGTGATATGGTCAAGTTTGCAAATGCTTCATGTTAAAATGAAAATAAATTATAATCTTTATTGTGTGCAGGGTTCTATAGAAAGCTAGATAAATTTATAGGTATTTTCTTTAAATATTCTATAGTCTTGCAGGTTTTTAGTTTAGTTTTTATTTTGGATGTTTGATTCATCATTTTCTGTTAAGAGAATGTAAAAATATCCTACTATGTATATAAAATAACCAGTTTTCCCCTTTTATATCATTTGAAACTATGTTGTTTAGTGTATGCAAGGTCATGATTGCTACATAATCTTAGAAGATGATTCATTTTATTATTATATGTCTCTCTTTTCTCCTATTCTTTTTGTCATAAATTCCATTTTGTCTAATATTTTAATATTGCTCAACATTCTCTTGGGATTTAAATTATCTACCTTTTTCCCCCTTACCTTTTATTTTCAAACTTTTGGATTGATATTGTTTTAGGTATAACTTTCTTGTCAATTGTATTGGTCGAATCTCTGTCTCTTTCTCTCGCTGTCTCTTTCTGTCTCTCTGTCTCTCTTTTTCTCTCTGTCTCTCATTCATTTTGATAATCTCTGCTATCAATTGTTGGCTTTAATTCATTTTACAAGTATTGTCAGTTATTATTATCTTATTTTTGTTCATTTTTAATGAATAAAATTCCTGTTTCATCTCTTTAGTCATCTTCAACTTACTATTTAAGTCTTTGTCAGACTGCTTTGTAAAATTATTTTCAGTTAAATTATTGATTTTGTTGATTGTTTTTCTTGGCATTAATTTTTCTATATATATTCTGGAAAGTTTTCAGACCCATTTTGTATGAAAGCTTTTTTGCTTTGTTTGTTTTGCTCTCTCTCGCACCTAGTTCAGAAGTTGTATGGATGCTTCCACCGAGTATTCTGTCCCCTGTACCCTGAACCTTCAGCCAGATTTATGACGGTTTTCTGGGGCTTCTGCTCCATAGTGATAGTGAGAATATTACAGAGTCAGTCACAGAACTTAGATCAATTCCTTGTTAGGAGGCTGGGTCTTAAATCTCCCACCTCTCTACTCCCACTACTTCTGAGAGTCTGACCCTGTCCTCAGTTAGCCTACTTCTATCATCATTTGCATAGGCATTTAGTCTTTGTTACCCCAAAGGAGTCAGGCTCCTTTCTGCTACTGCCTGAAAGCCCATGGCTTCATCGCCACTCACTGCTTTGCAGTGATCTATAAAGATATTTTTTCTTCTTTTTGAGTTCGGCTACATCTTATTAGGTTTGTTTTTTCTTTTTATACTTTTTCTTTCACTGCTTTATACTTAGAGCACAGGGAACATGTAAAACTAAAAAAATTAAGGGAAGCCAACTTTACTATAGATCCATTTCATGTACTTTTTTTTTTCCTAAAAAATTAAAGTATAAACTTCTTAGGCTAACATTCAAGATTTTTGCATTTTAGATCCACACCCACTCCACTGCCAGCCATCTTGTACTCCACTTATATGAAGTTACCTGCTGTTTCCTGAAGATGGCATGTGCTTTCATTCTTCGGTGTATTCACATCCTCTGTTCTTTCTGTCCTGCCATACCTTTAATCTTCAAGAGCTTGATCAAAAATCATGTCAACTGGGAAGTTGGCTGCAGATCCTACAGGCATTGTTATTTACTTCTTCTCTGTGCAGTGCTCTCAATTCATGTGTATCCAGTGAGTGAGTGAATGAATCACATGATAGGCAAGACTGAGTAAACACACAGTACCTGTGGTTTTCTGCCATATTGTTACCTCTGTGGTTAATTGTTTATCTAAGTGTCTGCTCTGAGCAACGGTAATGTATTATATTTATACAGTGCATTTAGAAATAAAGGGAAAACAATGGACACAGTTTTTCAATAAAGTCTGTCTTATACTGTGGCCATTAAGCTAATCCTGCATGAAGCCAGTTAAGATAGCACAATATAAAAGTGTGGCTTTTACAACGCTTAAGGCAGATGATTAGGGACAACCCGTCTCATTTCCTTCCTCAATTTCATGGTAGTCTTTTAAAAAGAGGAAAAGAGATGAGAGCATGAGCTCTATTTTTTTTCTTTTTAGAAAAGAAAAGTACGATGGGAAAAAGCTTATATACTTCAAGCTCCAGTACATTTAAATGCTTTAACATCTATAAAAACCCAATTGTATCTTTTTATTTATTATGATTCTCTCTCAGGAGAAGGGCACATTTTTGGTCTCTTTTTGACAGGGAAAAGATAATTTATCAAGGAAAGTGGAACCAAATGGCATTATTTTTAACAAAAATATTTACTTAATTGTCCAACTTTTGGGGAATCCTTCAGGATACTCTTTTTTCCTCAGGAACAGAATGAAGGCTCTGTGACATGGCAGAAAACAAAAAGGGTTTTAGTCTGGTGGGAGCTACTTGTGCTTTCTTTTCCTCCAGCTCAGTTACAAGGCTATGGCAAAAACAGAAATTCAACTGAGTAGCATTTTTGTTCTAAAAATATCTCTAATTCATCTCAAATCTGTATCTCTTTTGGGGAGAGAAACTAAATCCATTCTAACAAGTAATCAAACAAACAAAAAAACCAAGAATCTTCTAAAACCACAGACTCCTCTGGCACCTGTCTATACTTATTTCTTCCCTGTACTCCAGCCCCCAAAGGTCTAGTCAGTGTGACCGCCACAAACCCACACTCTCACCTGGTCCAGCTTTTGTCACGGTAGGGTTCGTTCTGTCTGATGTAGTGGATGTACTAGGCTAAAGCTACATATAGAAAACATAGGTTAGAGAACTAGAAAGCACATTGAAGTTATCTTTCCTTTTACCTTTAGAACTTTGCTCCCTAAGTCCGGTAGTCTTCACAAATTACTGAAAACCTGAAATGCGGCATATGAGATTTCTTCTCCGTAGTGATTCGGAAAAAAAAAAGAGAAAAAAGCCTAAAATTTTTTCTCTAAATTTCTATTTCCTTCCATATTCCAAATTTGATCTCAAAGCTTTATTCATTTAACTTCATTTAACAGAAAATCATTAACTACTTACTATGCTTTCTGTTGTATTTCCTACAGATACAGAATTTGAATCCATGGTAGGCCCCCTGGAGAGGATTTAGAGTTTAAATAATTGAGAATTCTGAATAAATGTAAGTGTCAACAGAAAGGATCCAGTTGATCAGTTGGCTTTTCTCTTTGTATGACCAGCCATTTCACTGTACTTGAGTGATTGTGGCACATCCCAGAGAAGGGAATAAGCAAGAGAGACGTGTGGATATATTTTTTTACAGAGAACATATCTGTAAGTATTTTTTGGCGTAATATCTTGATCTTTTATGGTAAGCAACTGTGAATTTTTGAAGAGGAGAACAAAGGATAGCCAGTAAGAGAAAGAAGTACTGCTTAAAGAAAATGAATCAGTCATAGCTCTGAGACATGTAATTGTGGTACATTTTGCTTCATTTAATCTCGAATCGCATTTATGAACATCTGCTAAGTGCTAAGCACTGTGTAAAGGTCTAGAGCAGCACTGTCCAATAGAAATATAATGCAAGCCACATGTGTAATTTTAAAATTTCTAATAGCCACATTACCATTAATGGAAAATAAGTGAATGTGATCTGGCCCTGCCAACTTCCAATCTCATCTTACCACTCCCATCCTCTCCACCTGAACTTCAGCTTCCTTGACCTTTCAGGTCCTCTCACAAGCCAGTCTCTTCCCGCATGGGGCCTTCCAAGCTCATGTCTCCGCTTGGTGGCTCCTCCTCCATCTCTGCCATCATTCTTTGCCATTTGGTAAAGAGTAATGAGTAGTGGGTGATAAGAGCTGAATGTGCACTCAATATTTAGAAATGCTTTATGAAGTAGAGAGTGATACTTTCATTCAATCATTTAGAATGGAATCCAAATGGTAAAATTTTGGACTCCATGGCAATAAGAATTTCGTCTATGATCGTGTAGATTGTTTCTGATATGGAACTTGAAGCCAAGGGGGTGAGTAAGACTGTAAATCCACTCTACACTCTACTCACCAAGCCATGCACCCCGGCAAAGAGTTATGTCCTTCCAAAGGAAAGAATGACTTTTCTCATTTTCATAAACCCACTGTATTAGCCAGTAGCAGTTTTGTGCTTAAAGGAGCTCTGGGGTAGACAAAGAGGCCTTGTCAGTCTCTCTTAAAACACTCTTGCAGGTGTGCCTTTGCATAAATTCTCTGTAGTCTAAAATGTGTATATTTGTGTATTTGTAATAATTTCTGGATCTTGACTACTAGATTCTTACAGAGAGAAAAAGAAAAAGAACAGAACTATCAATCATGTCATTAAATCTTATTTGGGGCCCAACATGAATCATCTCCCCTCAAGACTCTGGTTCCCTGGCATTGAGATGGAGTTTCCCATGACAGCAAGAAGCATGGGCTTCTGTCTCATTCTCTACCATAAGTGAGCCTTACTAGAGAACAGAGTCACATCCAGATGTAAGAGGCCTTCTGAGGAAAGTTCTGAGAGACATTGGAGATCACTATCCTGGTGCTACGAAACCTTCCTTTCCATATCACCCCCACTCTACAAACTTACATCATTTATTTTTTTTTTAAATCTTACTTTTTTAAGCAATATTAGAAAATTTCCAAAATATCTCCTACCCTTCTCCCTTCTCTTCTTCCTCCTTCCCATATGTTAACAATCAACCACTAATAAAATGTTTTTAGTGTATACTCTGTTCTGGCAGGGACAAAGTAAGGCACAGTTAGTCTCTGGTCTCATAGACTTTAACTCAGGTTTCCAAGCTAGTTTCTCCCAACAGAAAAGTTTAGATATGAGGTGGTATTTAGGAATTCAACGTTCAGATTTCCAGAATCTGAGGGGTCCCCACTTCATGTTCTGTAATGTGTTCCTAAATGCCAAAAAGATTTAGTTATGAGTCACTGACTATACGTCAAGGAGAACAAAGTGCCCCCCCCAAAAAAAAGATGAAGAAATTTCTTCCCCATGTTCTCTTATCATTTGATAAGTACAGTAAGTCCTCACTTAATGTTGTCTATAAGTTCTTGATAACTGACTTTAAGCAAAATAACGTATAACAAAACCAGTTTTACCACAGGCTAACTGATATAAACAAAACTTAAGTTCCCATAGCATATTTCTGGTCACGAAAATATCACACCAAACTTCTAAATAAGGACTCAAAACACTTTTAATGTTAAACAGTGAAATAAATGTGAGCTGTACATACATCTGAGAAAAATGAATAAAAACAAGTAAGAGAATTCTTTTCAAGCCACTTATTCTAGTTCAGGGTCATGGGTTGTCAGAACCAATCCCAGCAGCTAAGGACAAAAGGTGGAAACCCATCCCAGACAGGATGGCCTTCCATCACAAAGCACACTCACACACACACACATGCACACACTCAGACTGGGACAATGTAGACCCGCCAACTCACCTTACGTGCACATCTTTGGGATGTAGGAGGAAACTGGAGTACCTGAAGAAACCCACGCAAACATAGGCAGAACATGTAAACTTTTCACAGACAACGGCCTCAGCCAGGAATTGATTCTGTTTCTCATCAACATTATAACAAAATGACTTAAACAAAATAACATTATTCAAGGTCCTGCAGTACATTCAGATTTCCCAAATACCAAGTCAGACCGACCTCAAAGACAGGAACCTAGCCCTACATCACCTCATCGAACTTCTCTTCCAGGTTTCAGTGTTGAACACACTGTTTAGGTTTTCTTAACTCGTTCTCCCTCATCAAAGTTTTTATACCATCTGCAGCCTAATGTTTATTCATTTACCATCAGATATTTGTTGAGAATCTGCATTAGTTTTGCAATGAGTTTGGATAAGCAACAAAAGTGATAAGATGTAATCCCTACCATTTATGAACTTATGGATCAGTGGGGGAAACAAACAAATGTGTAAATTGTTTCAGCTCAAGATGCTAGGAGCCATGGTAAGTCCTGTAGAAAGACAGAAAACATAGCCACTTACTTGAGATGATGAAACTAGAGGTTTCATGGACGAGATGATTTTTGAACAGACTCTTAGAGAGTGAATAAAAATTAATCAGGTATGGAAGTGAGAGAAGACCACTCCAGGCAGAGGAAACAGTGTATAAAGTGCCAAGAAAGGTGTGCTGGGTCTCCATCCTATATGGGATAGACTACTCTTTCAGCACAATTCCTCTCTATCTGAAAAGCTGAGAATTAAAGATATGAGTTATCTGTTCCCCACTCCATCACACTCAGCATACAATGTTAGGACAAGCACAGGATACTGCTATAAACACTCCCAATCAAGAAGGGAGAAAACAAGAGACATCTAGGAGTTCCAGGTCTAAAGTAGTCCTGAAACCCAGCAGGGTACATATGGTCAGTTCCTTGATTAGTGATCAAGCCCTGGGGACTACTCACTGTGGCTCTTGATTCTACTCTCTGTAATCCAAATTTGCAACTGATTCATTTTCTCAGACTATTTTCAGCCTATAAAAGTTTGGGGATCCAAAGATCTTGTGTGTGTGTGTGTGTGTGTGTGTGTGTGTGTGTGTATTTTTTCTCTCTTTTAGTTCAAGCTGGTGGTGTTTCTACTTACACGATTCTCTTAAAACTTTTGGGAGCTTCCTATGAATCTTACTGTGGTTCACGCCATTAGGAAAAAAGCCACATTCACAAATCTCTTCATGATAAATCATCGTTTACCTTGAGCTTCTGCTGAAGCTGCTAAGGATTCTTAATAGTCCTGTTTTTAATTTGTTTTCATATTGACTGAACAGTTCTCTAAGGTATTACTTAGCCTATCTTTCAGCTCTTAAGAAAGAATTTTATAATCACACTCTTAGTTTCTTCTTTACCTTATGTTTTCCTGACCATTCTCTAAATTTAATTTTTGTACAGAAGGCATTTTTAATTTAACATCGCTTTCTATCTTGAGGGGCAGAGGATTCTCAAACTTGGCAGATTCTGTCTCCCTTATATTTAACTTTTTTTCTTGAGCTTATTCTTCTTCCCCTCGAATTTTAATATAAGCAGCAAAAAAGAAGCCAGAGTGACCTTTAACCCTGCTTGGAAATCTCCTTAGCTAGATCACCCAGTTCATGAGGTACATTTTCTATTTTCCACGTTATTGCAGGCAAGAGTGTTGCTAAACTTTCTGTCACTGCATAATGGAGCTGCTTCTCTCTGCTTTCCAGTAACATTTTCCTCACTTTTCTTTAATCCACGACAAATAGTCTTCTTGAGGATATCAGACTTCTGCTAACAGCTTCTTTGAGACCCTTTAGATTTTTACTAATAATCTTCTCAAGGTTATGTTTTTACTGTTCCAAAGCCACTCTCATATTCTAATGTTTTTCTTTCTGTTACGATAGCACTCCACTTGTCTCTTACCTTCTGCACCCCTGCATTGGACTCTCCTGTCTATATGTCTTCAGCTACTTCTCATCAAACCTGCTTCTGGTCCCCATGCAGTGTTTAAACAATTTTCTTCCAGAATTTCTGCACCTTTTGAAGGCCCTGGGAAATAATTCTAACATATCCCTCCAAAGATTAGCTCCACAGAGGAGCTGTCTTGGGAAAGAACTGAAAGATAGGATTAGTGAAAGATTTTATTTGATGCTGTCTTCAAAAACAAACAAATGAAAACAAATAAACAAACTGAAAACCTTCTCAGGACACCAAATATTTCATCTGGAGAAAATATCAAAATTCTGTAGGAAACATTTTCAGTTCTCTGAAAGCAAAATCCAGAGAGTGAGATCCATTTCTAACATTTTAGGAGAGGAAGGAGTATATGGCAGAGTGGGAAAGACTGAAGACTGAGGACTCATGCAGACCTGGACCAGCTTCTTAATCCTCACAGCCTCGTTTTCTTCATCTCTAAAGTGGAATTATAATTACAATTACCTTATAAGGTTGATGTGAGTATCAGAGGAAATATAATGTATGTGTAATTGCCAAACAGAACATCAGCAGGTGATGAATAAACCACTCGTTAATATCAAAATCACAGAAATGACTCCTCATATTTCCTCAGAAGCTTCTCTTTGTCTTTCTGAAGTCTGAAATCAGAAGCTATGCTCCCACCCCACACAGTGGCCAGGGAGAGGCAAGAGGAAGAGTCACTTCTCTCTTGTTCTCTTAAGAATTAGGTTCTCTCCTTTACTAAAAAAAGAAAAATCCCCAATTTAGGACTATGATATGTGAAAATCTCCAGAGATCACATTCCATTTGTTCCCAATGGACTATTTCAGGGAAGAAACAAAACCAATTTAATTTTATTTCTGCCTTAAATTCACCCTGGATCTCATCTGTCTGGGTTTCTCTCCTTCCTAAACCCAAATCTCCATCATCCTGCCTTCCAGGAAAATCCTTCAACTCTTTCTCCAAAGCAGCCCTTAAGGCAAAAGGCTAGGAGCCGGCTCATCCTCTATTGTGGTGTCAAGCTGAGAAAAGCATGGCATTGGACAACGGAGAGAATAAAGAAAATGAAAATGAGATTTGGAGAAGGAGTTTTGAGAGTTTAGAGAAGTTGTTAGAAACCATGGTGATGTATGTATGTGCGATGAAGGTGTGAGGGGGAGACTTGAGCAAAAGCAGAGATGCAAGGAGAGTGAGTTTGAAGGAGGGAAGTTTGAAGTATACACTTCAAGGAAAAGAGCTATGAGAGGAGTGATTTGGAGGAGGGAGTTACTAGACTTGCTAGAATTCTGAGAGGCGTCCTCTCCTTGTTTTTCTCATGACTTGCTCTTTAGCTAATTCCACCTTTTCACATAATCTATATGCTTTACCCTCTTCCTGCTTAGCTCAGGGTAGGTTGTCTCTTACTCTGGAGATGACAACAGCCTTCTAACCAACTGGTCCCTCCACCTCACACCCCTACCCACCAGTCTATTCATCTCACGACCTGAATGACCTCTCTTTAATCTGATCTTGTCCCCAGCCCCCCAACCCACTCACAATTCAGACTTTTTTGTGGATTCCTGTATCTTCAGCATCAAGTCTGAACTCCTTATTAGGGCATATTGGGCCTTTTTCAATCTGGCCCTTGCCCACCTTTTGGCCTCATCTCTCTCGCATTTTCTGCTCCAGCCTCTGCAGGGAGCCTATCATTCCCAGAGCCAGGTTCTTCACCTGCTTTGCTTTTGCTCTGGCTCTCATTCTCATTCAGTCTTCTCTATCCAACTTCCGTGCCTTTGGACATGATGTTTCCTCTTTGTATCAGATCCTTTCCCCTTCTTCTCCATATAATTCTCATATGGTTTTCATGTTTCAGCTCAACCACTTTCTTCCTGAATCTTTCTTTGCTGTTACCATCCCCACTAGCCTCTCCTCCCCGCCCCACCCCCCAACACGCATGCACATCACAATCTCTTATCCACCCCCAACCCCGGAGCTGACCTGGGCACACTGTGATTACTTCTATATTAGCACTTATCTCGGCACCAGTTTGTCTCTGATGATGGAAAGAGAACTGCTTCAGGACAGAGACCCTACCATAGCAGCATCAAGAATGCCTTGTATGATTTCTGGAAAGTAGAGGGGGAAGGAATTCCATAATGTTGACTAAGTGAATGAATGAATAGATTAAAGCTCACTGGTGGCAAAGAAAAAATAGTCAGGAGGGATCCAGTGAAAGAAAAAGTGAGGAAGAGAAGTATGAGAAAATATAAAAAGAAAACAAAGTGTTTGGGCAGAAGAATCACATTTTCTTTTGCTTAGGGGGAAGGAGGAACAACTCCGTTTTAGGGGCGAAAAAGCACCACATCCAAGCAGCATGCTGGGTTTTTTCTGTTGCATCTGGAGGAAAAATGGGAGTGGGACAGGCTGGGAGTCTCAGACCCTATAAACAGCGCCGCTCAGGAATCATCCGGCTCCCCTTCCAGGGCCCCACTTCCTGGACCTCCAAGTATCTAATGTCCTTCCCTCGATACTATCTCTGCCCCGCTGTGCCCTTCACTACACTCACAAACCAGGGACAAGCTCCGCCATTCTATTCTCTAGCTCCAATGTCTCTACTTCCTTCCTCCACATCCACCTGGCCTTATTTCAAATGCTCACCTCTCTGCAGCCCAATTACCCAAATTCATCCATTTTTCCATGTCTTAGGAGCTCAGGCTATTCATTCATTTGATTAATTCCCCAATCAAAGGTATGCTGCTTCCACTTTTCAGCTTCCTAGCACTTATGGAGAGCTCCCCAATTCTGTAAGACAATCAGAGTATTTACAGACAATCATTTATTATAACCTCCAAGGCACTAAGTTACATCTCCACAAGATACCACCTTGACTAAACTTCTCTAATGTTGCAAGGTGTGCTCTGTAGCTGAAGATTAATGTCTCTGCTTGTGGAGGATCAGTTACTCATGGAGTTTTATCAGCCCAGGCAGAGTGGAAAGGTAACAGAGAACCAGGTCACAAGACCTCATTATCCCTCGCCAGCGTCCTCCCATTCTCTTTCCTTTGGTGCAAACACTGTCCACAGAGCCAGAGCACCACAGTTTATTTTAATCTGTTTATTTTTGCAGTTAACAAAGAGAAGGAGCCTCTTTTTGATGTGCTGGTTCAGGGGTTCAAAGTGTCTAGCCACCTTGACCCCTTCACCAGCCTCCAACGTCGCAGTACGGCTGCCCAACTGGGAAAGATTTATACTTATTTTTATATAATGGAAAACTCATTGCTGGACATCGAGTTACTCACTTTGATTTGTTTTCTTTGGAAGAAGCGGCCGGCGGCGGCGGCAGCGCCCCAAGCTGGGTCATTAATATGGCAGCAACAGCAACAAAGACCTTTACAGCCGCTGCCTGTAAACCGTGGATAAAGTTCAAGCATTTATTCTGTTTGAGGCCTCCCAATGTCTATAAAAGCCCAGCACGATTATATGATCAGTGTCAAGGCCCACTTTCCCCTCTTTGTGCTCTGGGATGCATTTCCTTGCCCTGTCCCTCCGTGTTGCCACTGCAGCTGCTCTGGCTTTAATAGCAACCCAAGGCACACACTATTGGAGTGTTTCTTGGGCTTTGTTTTAAACATGGTTTTTGCTTGTGTTAACTACCGCCTGGCTCTCTGACACCCATGAATGGGGCTATGCGGGGCTGTCAATCAACAACAATAATAATGCCATCTGGGTTTGAATAATACTAATGAGAAGAAGAAGAAGAGGGATACTGTGTATTAACATAGCACCTTTGTCCCAGAAGCTCAGAGGGCATTCTGGATAATAATTCATTCATGCTCCAAGCACTGCTTGGCGGTAGATATTATGATCCCACCGCGGGGGACTGAGACACAGAGAGGGTAAGTGTCTGGCCCCAAGGTCACACAGTAAGTCAGAGATGGCACTAAACTTGGTTGTTGTGAGTCCCTCAAAGCCTTGGACCAGCAGGATCATGCTGGCTGTACCTTTCTGTGAATCCGCTTCAAAAATCCACGTGTAAAAAGAGCTATTGGACTCAGTTGTTTTATGCCTTATGGGATGAAGAAAAGGAGGAAAAGAAAAGAAAGTTTTAGGGTAAAAGAGAGACCATAAAGATCCTCAGTATTATAGGAGAGCCCATTCAAGCCAAGGGGCAAGGGAGGAGAGGGGAATGACATACTGGTATACCACTATGAGAGGCATGTGGCATTTCTTCAGGGTCAGGAGGATGGTGGAAGCATGTTAAAACAAAATGCATACAGAGAAAGAGAGCTCTTCCATGTAGGTGAGAAAAGCATGCTAATCACAGAACCAAAGAGCTCATGGAAGGTCAAATAAGGAGCAGCAGCCATCCAGAAGGGAGGATATTGCTGAAGACACCAAGAATTTCCCTGTTTGGTCTGAAATCCCATTCTGCACTTTGCAGATCACTCCAAGGTACAGGAGCCCTAGCTCTACCTTCTCGACTGCCTTAGTGCACGTGGGCGTTCAAACTCTGTCACTTTAAAGCAGTAGAATCTTACCTAACTTCTCTGTGCCTCAGTTTCCACCTCTATGAAACTGGTTAATAACATTATCTCATAGGGTTATCTAACACATTGCATTAACTTCTGAATTGATTTTCTCAACTTCAACCTCTTCCTGATATCTATCATTGGGTTGTTATGAGGATTAAATAAGCTAGTATATAAAATGCTGAGAATAGTGTGTGACACATAGTGGCACCTAAATAAATGTTAGTTATTATTGTCATGAGGAGTAATAGGTTTGTTGTTATTATTGTCATCATCTTCGTTACCATCGTTCTCATCCTCCTGGGTTGCTGGCCACTTACTTCTGGACAGATAAGGAATAATGCAAGCAACATGAAGGAAGAGTTCAGCCTTACTGAAGACATATGGATATAGAAGGACACATAAGTCGACCACCCAAAGCTTTCCCTTGTCTGTGCTCGTGTTGCTTTTAGAAACTGCACCCTGCAGACAAGCACTTTATTATTCTCACTTGCTGCATGTGTTAATTTTGTCTCCTTCAATAGACTCTAAACAAATGCTTGGTAACACATTTAATTCTGAGATCTTTTCCACCACACCCAGCACTCCACTTGACAAGCAGCCTTTACTCAGAAGATACATGTTACTTTTCCACGATTTCTAGGACACCTTCTATGTGCTAGACTCTGAACTGAGGGCTATGAGGATGTGTTAGGAAGTGCCCTTGCCCTTGCAAGGAATATACCTCCTTGGGGAGAGAGACAGCCATATGGGAATAATTCACTAACCTTAGCAGGCCTCAGAATCAGGTCTTGTTAAAACAGACTGCTGCGAAAATGACTTTAAAAGCCCATTAAAATTTTACTTTTATTCTTTTTCTTTAGAACTATTGAAAGTTTGTAAGAAGGGGAGTATGTGACCAAAGCAAGCACCTTGCAACCTGTAGAGGATAGATAAGGCCAAGGAGCGACTGAAGGTGGAGAAATCAATTCAGAAGTAGTTGTGATACTCTATGGAGGAGTGATAAGTGCTAGACTAAATAATTAATTGATTTATTGGATTTGATGTCTTCCAAAACCTCTCATCAAATCATTACATTCCCGGTTTTCTCTTCCTGACAGAGAGCCTCCGAATGCTTGAGCTGACACCTTCTGCGCTGTAAGTTCTTTATTTATGGTATCGTCAGTCCTTTGTTTTTGTCCCTGACCCAGTTTAGAGACACTTTATCACTGGGACTGAATCTGAGGCACTCTCTAGCTTCCAAGGCAAGCATTCTTTGGCAATAAACAAACAGACTTACAATTCCTCCCCAGACCTTCAAGGCAGAAAGACACTGCTTTCACATCTCTACAAAGCTGGGGTGAATCCTCTCTCTTCTCCATCTCTTACCACATGTAAGGATTTTTGGCCTTGCATTTAATGCTTTGGCTCATGTCTTCTCTTTTCTTATAGACTCTGAGCTTCTTGAAGACAGAGCCCACATCTGCTCCCATGTTTGAGTCCCTTTCACTGTAGTGCCTGACACAGTGTAGGTGCTTGAGAAATCTTTATTTAAAAAAATAAGGACATATTTTATTAAAAGTAATCTTCATGTATTCAAATATGTAATGCCACATCACACACAGATATCTTTGTGAAAGCGTCTGGTTTACAGGAGCTCTCTTTCAGACAGAATTCACTATATACACATTAGAAGGCAGTATTTGTAAGGTTTGCCTTCAAGATGAAGAAATCA
>NW_011888918.1:5859127-5862195 GCF_000151845.1 Pteropus vampyrus
CTTCCTTCCTTCCTTCCTTCCTTCCTTCCTTCCTTCCTTCCTTCCTTCCTTCCTTTTTCTCTCCCTCCTTTCTTTCTTCCATCAGGCACATGATAACTGAATGTGAGACACTTAATCAAGGCACTGTGGGGCATTAGTTCCTGTACTTAAGTTCGAAATCTAATGAAAAATATACAAATGCCCATATTTTTATTTTATAAATCGAATTTTATTTTAGAAATGAAATGGGAACAAACTTACAGATACAGAGAACAAACTGATGGTTGCAAGATGGGAGGGGATCTGGGAGCTGGGTGAAAAAAGTGAAGGGATTAAGAAGTAAAAATTGGTAGTTACAAAATAGTCATGGGGTTGTAAAGTATAGCATAGGGGATTTGGTCAATAATATTGTTATAACCATGTATGGTGACAGTTGGGTACTAGACATATCAGCCGGATCATTTTGTAAGTTATATAAACGTTTAATTACTATGTTGTACACCTGAAACTAATATAATGTATGTCAACTATAATTGAAAAGTAAAATATATATTAAAAAAATAAGATACAAATGAAACAGTGCAGTCACGTGAAGGAACGAGAAAAGGGATCATGGCTTATTGCTTTGTTAGAATGGGCAATATGTGAGTCAGCTGTGGCGGTAGCTGCATTTTTCAATAGACAAGAAGGAAGTAAGGGCTTTGCCACCTGAAGGCACAGCACCGAGGGCTTGGGGGGCTTTGGGGGCAGTGAGTAGCCCACGGGAAGCGAGAAAAGGCCAATAGTGTGGTGGATGAACTACAGCAAGACGGTGGAGATGGTGATGGATCTAAATAAGCCACAGAGAGAACTTTGGGTTCTCCTCAGGCAAGGACAGAGATTTAAGCTTTTGGAGCAGTGATGTGGACCTCAACTCTGGTTTTGATGCAACAATGCTGGCCCACATGGTCAGCCGGAGTTTGTCCTGTGGCTTAAGGTGACTGGTACTTGCTGTACTTTTTCTCACCACTGCAGGAGATCCCTAGACAAAGATGCTGGACACTTCTCTCTGCGGCTTAGTGCCTGGGGACTTATGTGGCTTAGGGATGGATTTATTTGTCCTTGGAATGAAAGGGATGGTCCCTGAAAATCCTCTCTCCCTTCCATCTTCTCATCCTGGAGATTGTTTTTACATTCAGCTTGAGATTGAACTTAAAGGTCTTTGAGCCTATATGGTCTCTCGAGTGGATTAACCACCACCATGGGCAAAGAGCTCCAGAACGCCTGCCCCTTTCTTTGGCAGACCAAGCTGGCCCATTGCTCACCATGTCATGAATTTTCCTGGAGGCCAACAGTGGATGCCACATGATCATGGCTTGAAAGGATTCCATGCTGTCTGCACAAACAGAGACTGGAGCCTCTGGGAACAGCCCTGCTCTCACTCCACTCCCAGAAAGCCTCCCTTCCCTGGCCCATGCAAACAGGCATGAATTGTGAATTGTAGCTCTCACTTCTACACACTGATGTACTGTGGGACTGAGACTGGGGGTTTTTGCCTTAAAAGAAAAAGTAAATCTCTCCATCTCTTCTCTGCATTGGACATGCTTGTCTCCGAAGACATTTCCTTCCCCGACAGCCCCGAGTGGCACACAAGAGGATTCTTGGGAGGTGCCTGACCTGATGGCTGGTGGCCAGGCTAACTTCCACCAGCCCCACACCTCTTCTCCCTGCACACATGAAGAACTATTCACCATGTCTTATGCCTTTCCACATTGCAGCCCCTCTGCCCAGATGCCCCTAACTTCCTGCTCTACTTGGGGGAACTCTCATTTGTGTTCAATGCTTAATTTGAAGGGCTCTTGTGCTGTAATGACTTTCCCAGCTCCCAAGTAGAGAGGTACTGGCTTCTTCCTTCTCTGTGCTCTTTGGATATGCCTCAGTGATAGTGCTGATGAGACTGAATTGTGATTGTTTGTTAGATATCCTTTCCCTAACTAGACTATAAGCTGCCTGAGGGAGGAATGAGGGCCTCAGGGTACAGTTGTGCAAGGTGTGTACTGCTCAACCCTCTGGGCTGCCATTCACATTGCAGTCCAAATATATCCTGCATAATTCTAAGACTCAGCTTCAGGGATAGTTGGATCTTATGTCTAATAGGGTCTGACACATAATCAAAGTGTTTATTTTACCTAATGTAAGGCCACTGCTCAGATTTTATTCCTCTGGCCCTGGTCCCATAGAATAGGGAAGAAACAGTAGTTAACCAAACAGCCTTGTAGTGAGAAAATATCCAGCTCTCTCTGGAGACACTATATTGATTATAGATCTAGGAAAGAACTCAGGATCCCAATAGGCCTTCAAATGGCTAATGGCTGGTCTAGGGATGTCAAGGGACTTTTATCTCATGGGTCAGATTAAGAGATAGTAACTACCTGAAGCACTAAATAAGAAGTCTTCCGAGGTAGCACACGAACTCAATGAGAAAGAATGCATGATGGATTGGTGAGATCTGTCTGGATGTGGGAGCAGGAAACAAAGGCCTGTGTGCCACGTGGCTGCCATCTTTTTCAGTCTGGCCCAGGGCTGGTAACATGAGCTGTGTGGTTGTTGGTCAGATTATAACATAAGAATTCCTGAACTGTTATTCCCTCATGTTCTCAGGGTCTTATATGTGGTCTATGAACATTTGTCCTCATGCCTCAGTTACCCATCTACATAATGAGATATCTTTCTTTTAGGGTTTTGGAGAGGTGAAGTGGAGGGTCAAAGTGGAGCTTATAATCCCACCAGTAAAAGAAAAGACTGCATAGGAAATGGAGATGCCCAGAACCCCTACCGAATCATCAAACAGTATAAGATACTACCCCATCCTCGTTCTAATGTTATTTTTTCTCTGCCAACTGTATATACTTCACCACTACCACCACCACCGCTCTATCTTGAGATTAGGAAAAAGTAAAGACAGGAGGGTAGGAAAGAAAGACAGTTATAATAATAACAACAATGATTCTTATTATTGAAACTCAGCAAATGGGCACTGAGGGGGTAGGGGAAAGGTTGTGGCTTATGCTGTATCATTGAAAGAAGACCCAGAGGGTCATGATTGGAAT
>NW_011888918.1:5863309-5872439 GCF_000151845.1 Pteropus vampyrus
AAGTGTTCATTGAGTGAGACCCTTTCACCTTATAGTACATCTGTGGGGCCATGAGTTCCCTAAGTTCAGGCTGTGAACACAATGCCTGCCAAAGCAATTAAAAGCAAATATGAGAAAAGATTTGTTGACAATTACGGTCATAACACTCTAGAGCAACTTACTAGAAATTCTAGAAATTTTGGGGGGTAAGCTTTACAAACAAAAGAGGATGATTTGATCATGGTCCTGTTTGGAGATAGGGATAAGCCGGCTGGCTCTCCATTGGCCTTCGCAGCTCCAGGAATCATTAGGTAGACTTCTGGACATATGTAGGATGCATGGGGGTGAGAGAAACCGGCTCATCCCACCCTTTTGCCCGAGTTATATCCTCCATCCCAGCCAGCGCAGGTCACACCTTCGCCACAAAACCTATTCTGACCAGCCCAGTACAAAGAGAACTTCTGCTCTGGACAGTGTGACATTTACCAGGCTTCTAAATGAATCAGGAATATGTTACTGACTTCACAATGGGAAATTCTTTTGAGAGAAAAAATTATTTCTCTTAGGCCCCTTGTTTCCTCTCCAGCACAGAGCACAGTTTGGAATACTAGTGTGTGTGCACGCACGCATGTGTGTGTGTGTGTGTGTGCACGTGTGTGTGTGTGTGTCTGTGTGTTGACATGGCAACATAATGTGTATAATCTGAGTCGGAGACCCTGGTGTCATACATCTGGAACAAAACAGACTCATTTATGACATCTTCCAGCATGAACAATGTCTCTGAAACATTGAGATCTCAAAGAAACAAAACAGTTCCAAAACAGGGTGGAGAGCCGACATTCTTTCCTCGCCTGCCTTCTTGCCCTTCCCCCCTGCCCACCTCCCCATATACAGAATGGAAACTTTCAGGGGAAAGAATTCTGAACAGCTGTTGTGAGAGACCACACAGACTTCCTCACATCTGCTAGCATACAGCCAGTGAGCTCATTTCTCCAGGGGATGCAGTCTGAGTCTGTGGGGTCTACTTAAGTCCACCTTGGGAGGGGCTGAGGAAGAAAGAGGAAGTGGCCCCAGGTGGAGGGGGAACTTTCTCACATCAGAAAATTCACTGGAGAAAGGCTAAAAGGCGAGCAATCCCGCAGTCACTTTCTTTGACTAGGAGAGCTTACTCTGCCCTTCATGGTTAAAAGGAGGCATTATCAAATTTACAGCTGATTTTAAAAAGAACCTTGACTCTCATCAAGTCATCCTCCCCTTCTCCAAAAAGTCTAACTCAAAAGTCTAAGCAATTACTGGTTAGAAAATATCCCACAAAGAAATATGGTCCTGGGCCATGGCAGCTTTCCCCAAGCTTTCTAATGTTAAAAATAAAACTCTAATTTGTACTGTGCTCTATCCTCTGCAAAGAGCTTTCACTCATGGTCTCACATTTGATCTTCAAGTGGCCTTCTGGGAAGGCAGGGCGAGTATTGCTAACAGTAGTGTTAGTATCGCAGTTGGCATGGAGAAGGGTATTGATATTGCCAAAGGCATTAGCCCTGAATTTCTAAAGTTGAAGCTGAGGCTTATGGAAGTGTCATGGATTGCCTAAGTTCACAAAACAGAACTGAGGACTTGGACTCTTATGTTTGACTTGTAAACTCATGTCCTTTTCCTTTTGCAAAACCATGAAGTTGTCTCTCCCAAAAAAGCAGCTTCTTTGTAAGCGAGCTTTTACTTCTTCTCCCATTTCTTGGGGCCCCAGTCTCACAAATGCAACCAAGCCTTGGGATTCTCATGAGTATGACACAATCACTTCCCAGAGTTGAGTTTTGGCTCCATACCCTAGCAGAGCGGCAGAGAGAAGGTTCAGTGAAAATATCTAGCCCTTTTGGAAATTCCATCATCATCCTCTGGATGGAAAGCTATTGGAATTAAAAGAGTACCAGACTGGGAAGTGGGAGGACTTAGTGCTCCAGCAGCCTCTGCATCTACTTCAGTTGTAGCGTGTCATGTTTCCCTAGCCTCTCAGTCTTTTCATCTCTAATGTGAGGGGGTTGGGTCAGGTGATTTCTACAGACACTCCCGGCTCTAGTCTTCTGTGGTTCCACGACAGATAGGGAACAAGGGTGGGGAATTTCCCAGAGGGAACTTCTGCCTCTGAGACCCTTACCTCCCATCCCCGCTGTTAGCCTGGAGCTGGCCTGGCCCTGCCTGGCTTGGGGACACCATTGTGCAATATCAGTTGAAGTTTTGGGTGAGGGCGGGCTGAGGCCAGCAGGGGGGAGACTCACTGGGGTATTTTTTTCAGATGCATATGTCCCCTCTCAGGCAGCCCTTTCAGAGCTCTGGACAATGTGCTCTTTTTGTCCTCAGCTCTTTCAGCCGCCTGTTCATTCTCTTTGCATCTGCTGTCACACAGGACATCCCGGCTGGCAGGCAACCACGAGGACACATTGTGCTCCCTTAATGAAGCATGGGCTGGTGATATGGGGGTGGTTGGGGGCCTGTAGGGGCTAGAGGTGAACAGAGGGGCACCCCATCTTTCTACTCCAGGCTCCTCTTGAGAGAAAGGATAATTGGTCCCTCTTTTACCTCTCCCAGTTCAAATGGATGTGCATCAAAGAAGGGAACTAGTTCCACGTCAGAAACTTTGGAGACTAGAGTAATGAGGGGGTGAACTGGAAGAGAGAGGGCTCGATTTTCCCTTAAGCAGTGGCACTGCTGGGCAGGTGAGAGGGAGGTCCTGAGAGAAGGAGCATCAGCCAGGAGCCCATGGCCTACATCCTCCCCACAAAGAGGTTCCTTTCCTATGCCATTCCACATATGAGTGGGTAAGACAGAACCCTGGGGGATCTCCTTTCATTCTTTAAAAACTAACTGTGTCATTACCCACCTAGGGTTAGTTTCTGAAAAGTAATTCTGGGATCCAGGAGGGTCAGTGAAATGATCTCAGGATTCCCTCCACATCTTAATGTGTCGTAGTTGGAGGTCTTCTCCATCCTGGTGAAGAAAGAGAAGAAAGATGGCTACAAGAGTTCACATAAGTGGCCAAAGACAGTATAAAACAGTATGCAAAGGAGTAGTTGAGTTAGATGGTGAGATGATGGGTGATTCTTCTCTCTATACCAAATGTTCTGTAAGAATGTCCTCTCATTATGTCCCCCGACACTTTAGGAGTAAAAAAAAATGAATTGGTAGAATCTTTTTCTCCCTGCATGGCTTCTAGTCACAACTGTGATCTTTGCACCAGAAGATGATACTACTAACGCTGATGATTATCTGTGTTGTGGGTGAGGTTGGCTGGCAAAACTGCTACTCCCACCACGGTGTCATGGAGTAAGGTAGCCTGATGTTTTCAGACAGGGCTGCCCATTGTAACATGGGCTCTGCCCACAACTCTCAGGGTCACCAGGAGTCCTCCTCCCAAAAGAGAGCCCCTTGTTCCCAGGACACTTTCCTACTTGCTACAGGGTTAAGGGTTACCCTGCAAAAGCCAGGGCTCATCATAATGTTCTGGTATGTGCAGATGTCTTCTTAACTGTTACTACAACTTAGCTTGTCTTTCTGGTATGTTTACTGCATATCCCTCTCCCACCGGTCCACTCCTCACTTCTCCTTGCCTGCTTACCCACCCACCACCCTAAAGAAAAAAGTCTGGGCCTTGTCCAACAAGGCCCCCTGTCCCCTTTAACAAGCGAAGTGTGCTGGCATTGCAATTGGTGGTCTTCTCCCTGAAGGTCGTTAATTAGTACAGAATGTAGACTTCAGTTGTCTTGCCAGCCCCGATGAAAACGCAGCTGGCAGGTAGCCGAGACGGAGGAATTTGTCATAGGTTAGATCAGCGCAGGCTCTAAGAACCAAGTGTACAGCTTATGCAAATAGTTTTGCTTAGCATGGATCCTGTGTTCTTATTCCCCCTTACTCCCCCCACAACTTTTTTTTTTTTTAACTGAAGGGTGGGGAACAAGAGAAGGAGGGAGAACAAGCACTTACTTGCCAGATTTCATTCTAAATCAGAAAGGAGCAAATTGCTTTCCCTAAAAAAAAGAAAAAGGCAGGGGGAAAAAGAAGACAAAACACCCATCCTTTGGTCTAATGTACCCAGCATTTGAAAGCTGAATTGCTCAATAAGAAAGGCTAGTAGTGAGTGTGTTTGGAGAGAGACTATTATCCCCATCAAAACCCATTCACACTCTCTGGGAGGCCTGCAGAGCACCTGGGTGGGGACTTGGAACATTGGGTTTTATTCCTCTCTTTGCCATGACCATGTTACCTCCTCAACTTTGGCAGATGCTGATACTAGCTAGCCTCAGTTAGCCAGAGCATCTGGGCACTCACAAGTCCCAGCAGAAAGAAGGGCTATGGTGGCTTCTCTGCGCACGTGTATCTGACTGACAAGGCAGATCTGAGCTGTGTGATTTGGGTTACATGGCTTAACCTCCCTGAGCTTCAGCTTTCTCATCTGTGAAAACAGAGATAACAATCCTTCTCTCATATAGAAGTAGTATACCTGGTATGTATTAAGAGCTCAATTAATATTTAGTAAGAATGAATGAAGCAAGATAAAAAGAGGAAGGAATGATTATGATCATGCTGCCTGCAGTAAAATGTTGGCTGAATCTTGACTGGCAGCCTAATAATGGTGACAAGATCAAACAATAATCAAGAGAAAATTTGAATTTTAAGGTTGCAAAATTCAAGGCATCAAGCATTCAAGGCATCAAGTTGGTTCAACACTGGTTTCATTGAAGATGAGGGAGAGGTGGGAGTATGGGAAGAAAACCTCACAGTTAATCTAGGACAGGGTTTCTCAACCTCAGCCATTGACATTAGGACTGGATAATTCTTTGCTGCATGTGTATGTGGGCTAGGGGAGGGGGAAGGGTTGCTGTCCTGTGCAATGTAGGGTGGTTAGTAGCATCTTCTACTTACTAGATGCCTGTATCAGCTTCCTCAGTTGTGATACCAAAAGTGTGACATTTCTAAATGTTCCCTAGAGGGCAAAATTTCTCAACTACGAACTACCACTGATCTCAGATAATTTCTTCTAGGAAAGTGATTAGTGACCTGGTGAGCTCCAAGGACTGTGGGCATGTGTCACTTACATTTCAGCTGCTACCTAATACTATGGCAGAAATAGCAGGTCCTTGCTCGATGGCTACTATAAAGGCTAAAAGAGACTGTAAACTGGACCTTTGTGCATATCAAGAATGGAAAGCGCATCAGAGACTTCTAATTTCTGGTCTGGCACCTAAAGAGCTTGGAAGTCATTACTCCATTCTGATAAGTAAAAACCTGAACAAACTGAAAAATCAATAAATCTTAGATCCATTGGAGAAATGAAGTCACAAGGCAAACTACTGCCCCCAAAACTGGAAAAGCAAACAGGGGAATACTTACTGGAGCAGAAACTGCCATGGGAACCCGGATCAAGTTAGGAAAACCTAAACTGTAACTGACCAATTGCTGGAGGCTCAGAATAGACAAGCCTGACAGTTAAAAACTCAGTGAGGGGTGGGGCACACTTTTATCAGTTTTACCTCTAGGATCTCAACCAGGTTCTCACAGTGAATATCAGAGAAAAATCTCCTCATGCTTTTGGCAAGGAGACGGGATAAGGAATCATTTTGAAATGTGCCAGAGCACCTATTTTTTTTTTTTTTCCTAACAAGACCTGCCATCAGGGGAACTATTTTACCAGTCTAACCTACTGAGGTCATATAAGAGTCCAACCAATGAGGGAAGGGAAATACCTAACTGTGGCCTGCTCTGGCCTTCCATGTGAGAAGGAGAAATAGCCTACTTTAACCTTCCTCATGGGAGAAAAAAATATTCAACCTCAGCCACTCTAGACATCTTGTTCTACTTAAGGCATGAGAGTGGGGAACTGAGGGACACTTGTGAGTTAACCATCCAGGGGCACAGGCTCACTAGAAGACTGAGACCTAATCACAGGACTGTAGAAGACTTCCCCTCCCCTGACACCTCACTTCACACCATCATATTACTAAAGATCTATCTATGAGCTCCAGTTCCTTTTATTCAGGGTATAATGTCCAGCTAATAAATATTACGAAAATATTACGAGGCATAATGTCCAGCTAATAAATATAAGAAAATATTACGAGGCATACTAAAAGGCAAAAAACAGAGTCTGAAGAGACAAAGGAAGCATCAGAGCCAGACTCAGATGTGGCAGAGATGTTGGAATCATCAGACTTGGAATTTAGAACAACTATGATTGATGTTCTAAGAGCTCTATTAGATAAAGTAGATCAGCAATGTAAGCAGACAGATGGAAATTCTAAGAAAAAATAAAAAGAAAGGCAAAAGATAAAAAAAAAAAAAACACTGTTTAACAGAAATGAATAATGCCTTTAATAGGCTCATTAATAGATTGGACCTAAGTGAGGAAAGACTCTCTGAGCTTGAGGATACCTTAATAGAAACTTCCAAAACAGAAAGCCAAAGGAAAACAGACTGAAAGAGAGAGAGAGAGAATATCCAAGACCTCTGGTACAGGTACAAAAGGTGTGATGTGCGTGTAATGGAAATACCAGAAGGAGAAGAGAGAAAGGAGCAGAGAAATATTTGAAATAATAATAACTGAGAATTTCCCCAAATTAATGTCAAACGCCAAACCACAGATTCAGGAAACTCAGAGAATAGCAAGCAGGCTAAATGCCACAAAAGTACACGTAAGCCTAACATATTCAAATTGCAGAATATCGAATATGAAGAAAAAACTCTTGAAAGAAGCTAAAGGGTTGGGGAAAATCCTTATCTATTAAGAAACATAGATAAGAAATCTATCCAACTTTTCAGAAACCATGCAAGCAAGAAGAAAGTGGAGTAAAATATTTCAAGTGTTGAGAGAAAAAAATTCATCAACCTAGAATTCTGTATCCTGTGACATTATCTTTCAAAGGTGAATAAAAGGTAAGTAAAAACTTTCTCAAACAATCATTAAAAGAATTAATTTCCAATATATCTGCCTTGGAATAAAGGTTAAAAGTTCTTTGGAGAGAAAAAAAAATTATATAGATCAGACAGATCTACATAAAGAAAGAAAGAGCTTTAGAGAAGGAATAAATAAAGAAAAAATTAAAAGTTTTATTTTCCTTATTCTTAATTTATCTGAAAGATAAGTTTGTTCAAAATAATAACAACCATCTATTAAATTATGTTACATATATATGTATGTATGTATGTATGTATGTATGCATGTATGTATATACGTATGCATACACACATATGCTTATATCTAACTGAAATTAATTACAGAAATGATACAATGTATGAGAGGGAGGAATTAGAATATTTTGTTATTGTAACGAACATGTGCTACAAGTGAAGTGCTATAGTATTTGAAAGCGGACTTGAATAAACTGTAAGTGTATATTGCAAACTCTAGGGCAACCACTAAACAAGTTTTTTTTTTTTTTAATGTTAGTGATATGCTAAGAAAGGATATAGAGAATGGAATCATATAAAAATGGAATCATATAAAATGCTCACTTAAAACCACAGAAGGCAGGGGATATGACACCAAAAGCACAGACAACAAAGCAAAAATAGACAAGTGAACTACATCAAACTAAAAAACTTCTGCACAGCAAACATAAAAGTTAATCTGTGAAATGGGAGAAAATATCTGCAAACCATATATATGATAAGATATTAATATCAAAGTAAATAAATACGGAACCCCCACAACTCAGTAAGAAAAAAACAAGTAACCTGACTTTAAAATGAGTAAAGAACTTGAATAGCCATGTCTCCAAAGAAGGTATAGAAATAGCCAGTAGTTATATGTAAAGATACTCAACATGACTAATCATCAGAGAAATGCAAATCAAAACCACAATGAGATATAACCTCACCCTCATTAGGATGACTACTATAAATAGAAAATATGCAGAGGATGTGGAGAAATTAGAACACTTTTGTACTGTTGGTCAGATTGTAAAATGGTATAACTGCTATTGAAAATAGAAAAGAACTTCCTCCAAAAATTAAAATTGAAAACAGAACTACCATATTATCCAGCAATCTTAATTCTTAAGAATTTGAAACAGAGTCTTGAGGAGATATTTGCACTCATTGCAGCATTATTCACAATAGGCAAGAGGAAGAAACAACCTAAACATCCATCAACAAATGACGGCATTTAAAAAATGTGATATATCAGACCAGCCAAGATGGTGAATAAGATAGTTGCTATGCATGCCTCCTCTTGCAAGCACTCCAAAGTCATAAAGAAACTACAGAGCAACTATCACGGGGAATCATCTGAGGTCTGGCTGAACAGAAGTCCTATAACTGGAGACATACATAAGAGATCACCTCGTGGCTGGTAGGAGGAGTGGAGACATGAAATGGTCCAGTCTCACAACCATGTGTGGCAGTCAAGAATCAGGAGGCTGTCTTGGCTACAGAGCTCCCTCCCACCCCTGAGGAGTAAGGTGTCCCAGCCCTGCACTGGGCTCTCCAACCCAGGGTTCTAGTGCCAGAAAGAGAGGTCTCCATAACATCTGGCTATGAAAACCAGTGGAGATTGCAGCTGAGTGAGACAGAAGCCTGTGGGAGTTGCAGGTGTTCCTGTTAAGGGATCTACGTGTGAACTTAGAAGCTGACAGACTCACTCACTCTGAGCTCCAGCACTGGGGTAGCTGCTTGAGGAATGCCAGGGACATATGAGGAGACACTGAGTCATCCGGCTTCACGATGAAGGCTGGAGAGATGGCTTTTTCCCAAACAGAAGTGCTGGCAGTATCCATTGCTTCTTGGTTGAGGCTTCTCCTTTTCCCAGCATGCAGATGCACACGGCCACCATATCTGAGTCTCCATCAACCTGGATAACACAGGTTGCTCTGCCCAGGTGATTGCATGAGACCTTGCCTCCCCCAACTTGTGTGCTCACCCAAGCTGCCTCTAGCGGTTCATTCCATACAAATGGCCTGTCTTGGCTTATGCTGCAGACTTTCCTAAAATCTCTCAAAAACTCACAAAACCCAAAGAAGCAGCATATGGACTTGGCATGCCCATACCTTTTGCTAAGCAGCACCAAGCCCAGTACTAGTAGCAGCCGGCCTTGGTTTCTGGCTTGGCCTCTAGAGGCACCTATAAGCTCAGCACGAGTGACAGCCATCTGTGATTACTTAGTGAC
>NW_011888918.1:5873109-5879152 GCF_000151845.1 Pteropus vampyrus
GAACAAACAAACAAAAACAGATACAAACTCATAGATACAGAGAACATTTTGAGGGTTACAGATGGGAGGGGGTGGGGAGTTGCAAAAAAAGGGAAGGGGTTAAGAAGTACAAAATGGTAGTTACAAAATAGACATGGGGATATAAAGTATAGCATAAGGAATATAGTCAATAATATTATAATAACTATGTAAGGTGTCAGATGGATACCAGATTTATTGGGGTGATTACTGTGTGAGTTATATAGATGTCTAATCACTATGTTGTACACCTGAAACTAATATAATATTGTATGCCAACTTAAAAATATATGGTATATATATACAATGTAATAATAGCCTCATAAAATAAGGAAATTCTGTCATATGGTGAATACAGATGAACATTGGGATATTATGCTTAGTGAAATAAGCCAGTCGCAGGAGAACAAATACTGCATGATCTCACTTATATGAGGTGTCTAAAGTTGTTAACCCATAGAAGTAGAAAATAGAATGATGGTTGTCAGGACCTGAGGAGAGAGAGAAATAAGGAATTGCTGTTCAACGGGTATGGGCTTTCAATTGTGAAAAATAAAAAAGTTCTAGAGATCTGCTGTACGACAATATAGTTAACACTACTGTATATACACTTAAAATTTTATTAAGATGGTAGATTTCATGTTATATGTTTTGTACCACAATAAACACACTCCTCCCCCGCCACAAGACAAAAATAGGAACAAAGAACAAAGGCAATGGATAGAAAAGACTAACATATATGGTCGATATTAATCCAACTCTATCAATAATCATTTTAAATGTCAGTGGCCTAAATACACCAATTAAAAGACAAAGATTGTCAGAGTGTAAAAAAAAAAAAAGATCCAACCACATATTATCTATAAGAAAATTACTTTAAATATAAAAGCACATATAGAATAAAAGTAAAAGGATGGAGAAAGATATACCATGCTACCACTAATCCAAAAGAAGTGGAAGTAGCTATATTAATTTCAGACAGAGCAGATATCAGAGCAAGGAAAGTTATCAAGGATAAAGAGGAGCATTATTAATGATAAAAGGTCAATTCTCCAAGAAGACATAACAACACTTAATGAATATGAACCTAACAACAGAATGTCAAACTATGTGAGGCAAAGGTTGAAAGAAACCTCAAGGAGAAATAGATAAATCCACTATTAGAGTTGAAAACTTCAACATTTCTCTATCAGATTAGCATACAGAAAATCAGTAAGGACATATTGAACTCAACAGCACCATCAATCCACTGGATATAGTTGACATCTATTGACTAATTCACCTGACAATAGCAGAATACATATTCTTCTCAAGTTCACATGGAACATTCACTAAGATAGATCACATTCCAGGCCATAAAACATATCTCAACAAAAAAGTAAAAGAATATAAATCATACAATGTCTGCTCTCAGACCCCAATAAAATTAAACAGAGATCAAACAGCACACTTCTAAACAACTCAAGGGTCAAAAAAGAAATCTCAAAAGAACGTTTAAAAAAAAATGTTTGAACTAAATGAAAATGAAAATACAATCTGTCAAAATTTGAGGGATGTGGCAAAAACAGTACTGAAAGGGAGATTTATATCAGTGAATGCATATATTAGAAAAATAGAAAGATCTAAAATCAATAATTTAAGCTTCCACCTCAAGAAACTAGAAAAAGAGCAAATTAAATCCGAAGTAAACAGGAGAAAAGAAATAATAAAAAGTAGAGCCGAAATCAATGAAATCGAAACAGGAAATCAGTAGAGAAATCAACAAAACCAAAAGCTGGTTCTTTGAAAAGATCAATAAAATTGATATTTTTAGCCAGGCTAACACAGAAAAAAAAAAAAGAAGAGTCAAATTTCTAATATCAGAAATGGGAGAGACATCACTATAGTCACTATAAACATTAAGAAGATAATAAAGAGATATTTTGAACAACTCTATGCCCGCAAATGAGATAACCTAGATAAAATAGACCAATTCTTTAAAGACACATCTGCCTAGACTCACACAAGTAGAAGTAGACAATCTGAATAGGCCTCCATCTATTAAAGAAATTAAATCAATAACTAATGACCTTCCAAAACAGAAGGTGCTAGGCTTAGATGGGGTCACTGGTGAATGCTTCCAAACATATGAGGAAGAAATCATACCGATTTTCTACAATCTCTTTCAGAAGATATAACAGAGAGAATACACCCTAACTTATTTTATGAGGCCAGCATTAGCCTAACACAAAAACCAAAGACATGGTGAGAAAAGAAAACTACAGACTAATATATTGCACATACATAGATGCAAAAATTCTCAAAAAATATTAGCACATTGAATCTAACAATGTATAAAAAGAATTATACACCACAACCAAATAGGGTTTATCCCTAGTATGCAAGGCTGGTTCAACATTCAAAATTAAATTAATATAATCTATCACATCAATAGGCTAAGGAAGAAAAAATCACATGATCATATCAAGAGATGCATTAAAAGCATTTGACAAAATCCAACATCCATTCACGATAAAAACTGTCAATAAACTAAAAATAAAAGAAACCTTCCTCAATCTGAGAAAGAATATCTACAAAAACAAAGCAAAACAGCAACAACAAACCTATGACTAACATCACATTTAATGGTGGGAAACTAGAAGTTTTCCTGCTAAAATCAGGAACATCGTTTCTCATCACTCCTTTTCTACATCATAATGAAAGTCCCAGCTAAAGCATTAAGACAAGAAAATAAAATAAAAAGTATGCAGATTGGAAATGAAGAAACAAAATTCTCTTTGTTTGCAGATGACAGAGTGTCTATCTGAAGAGTGTCTAAAAGAATGTAGCGAATAACACTTCTGGGGAAAAAAATAAGCAATTATAGCAAGGTTACAGGATTCAAGGTTAACATACAAAAGTTGATTGCTTTCTTACAGACCAGCAATGAACAAGTAGAATTTGAAATTAAAAACACAATACCATTTACATTAGCACTCCGAAAACGAAAAGGTATCATAATATTCCTATTCAAGTACCTATTGAAAAAATACCTATTTAAGGTTTTTGCCCATTTTTAAATCGGGTTATTTGAGTTCTAGTTTTTAAAAATATATTTTGGATATTAACTACTTATAAAATATATTATTTGCAAAGATTTTTCTCCCATTCCATAGGTTGTCTTTTCATTCTGTTATGTTCTTTGATGTACAAAAGCTTTTAAATTCGGTGTAGTCCCATTTGTCTATTTTTGCTTTTGATACCTGTAGATTTTCTCATTTTTATAACTATTTGTCTCAGAGCAAGTCTCAGTCAGCACCTACACAGGACAGTTAAAACTAGAATAAAAAATCTGTAGTCTAACTGGCTTGAAGTACCAGAGAATAGAATTGGGGACATTCAAAGCATCTGGAAATTAAAAAGGAAAATCCAGGAGTAGAGAGAGTGGCAAAGAGAAACACCAGAAAATATGTATATAAACTCTGGCTGGTCCCTGAACTACAAATATGTGTTGCAGACTCCAAGGAACACAGCTAAATTTGAAATAATTTATCAGTTATTTTGGCTACAACTCACCACAGAGGACACAGAGCATGGAGTATGAGTCCACCTAAGTTAACTGCCCACACATACACACAAATAAAAACACTATTCAGAGTTTGTCTAGGATATAATCCAAAATTACTGGACATACAAAGAAACATGAAAATATGATCTATATTCTAAAGAAAAAGCGATCAATGGAAATCAATTAAATATAATATAGATGTTGCATTTGGCAAGTAGGAATTTTAAAGCCACTATTATAACTATGTTCAACCATATAAAGGGAAAAATGTCAATAATAAATAAACAAGTAGAAAATTTCAGCAGAGAAATAGAAACTATATAAAACATCCACTGGATGGGATTAACAGCTCTCACCACTTCTGTTCAGCATTGTGTCAGAAGTCCTATCCAGCACAATAAAGCAAATAAATAAATGACTGACTGACTGACTGAATGAATGAATGAATAAATAGTCAGCTAGCTAGCATAAAGTTTGGCCAAAAAGAAATAATGTTATTTTTATTTGCAGAAAACATGTTTTTTTATGTAAAAATCTTTTTCTTCTTTTTTTTCCAGGTTTTTTGAAATAAAATATACAATTAGTTGCTTGTATTCACATTGTATAATTCCATGAGTTTTTTTTTTCCATTATAGTTGGCATACAATGATTTACCAGTTTCAGTTGTATAGCATAGTGATCAGAGATCCACATAACTCGCAAACTGATCACCCCACCAAATCTAGTACCCCTCTTCCCCCTTACGTATTTATTACAACATTATTAACCATCTTCCTCATGCTACACTCTACATCTGCATGTGTATTTGTAACTATCCATTTGTATTTCTTAATCCCTTTGCCTTTTTTTGCAATCCCTTTGCCTTTTTTGCAATTCCATCTAGTATTCCCCAAAATATTCTCTGTATCTATGAGTTTATTTCCACTTTTGTTGTTGTTGTTGTTGTTGTCATTGATTTTGTTCTTTAGAATCCACATGTACATGAAATCATGCTGTATTTGTCTTTATTTGACCCATTTCATTAAGCTCAATACCCTCTAGGTACAACAAGACAATATATTTTTCCATCCCCTTCCTTTTAGATTGTGTATATCTTTTAATCTGAAGTGAGTCTCTTGTAGGCAGCATATGTAGGGGTCTTGTTTTCTTATCCATTCAGCCACTCTACCTTTTAGATGAAGCATTTAATTCTTTTCCATTAAAGGTACTTGTTGATAGGAATGCAGTTGTTATCATTTTTTATTCCTGTTTTTGATACATGTTTTTTCTTCTTAAAGAAGTCCCTCCAACATTTCCTGTAATATTGGCTTGGCGATGATAAATTCCTTTAGCTTATTTTTGTCTGGGAAGCTCTTTATCTGTCCTTCGACTCTAAATGATAGCTTTGCCAGATAAAGTATTTTTGGTTATATGTCATGAGTTTTCTGACACGTCGAATAATTTGTGCCAAGCCCTTCTGTATGGCTCAATAGAGGAGCAATGGATACCACTAACACTTCTGTACAAAGTGAGTTTTGCCTCTGGCCTTCACTCTGACAACTCAATGCCCCCCTGTAAGTTCCTGGTGCCTCTTGTGAAGCCCACTGGGTGCTGATGCTCAGAGCAAACAGGGTCGTCACCCTGAAAGTCCAGTCTGGGACATAGTCCCTTTAAGAACCGTCTGCAGCTGCCAGCTGCCACTGCTATGGCCTCTGTCCCACTCAGCCCCTTGAGACCCCGGAGCTTTGCACCCTCGCCTTGTCCTACCTCCTCCCATTGCAAGGTGATTTCTTAATTCTTTCCCTAGTTGTAGGGCTTGTTCATTAGATCCCAGGCAATTTTCCTTGATATTTGCTCCATATTTCTGTCACAACTTTGATTTGGTTGCAAGAGGGATGAACAGAGCCTCTATCATCTATGCCATTTTTTTCTCCCAGAGAAAATCCTTTAACATATATAAAACAGCACAACAACAGAAGCATTATCCATGAAAAAGTTGATAAGTTGGATTTTACTAAAGGTAAAAAATTCTGTATAAGAACACTGTTGAGAGAATCAAAAGACGAGCCACCACAGACTGGGAGAGTATATTTGCAAAACTCGTCATTGATAAAGGAGACTCGTATTCAAAATATACAAAGAACACTTAACGATAAGAAAACAAAATACTCTATTAAAAATAAGCAAAAGATTTGAACAGATATCTTATCAAAGAAGATGGCAAATAAGCATATTAAAAGATGCTAAACATTATCATTAGAGAATTGCAAACTAAAATTATAATGAGAAACTACTATACACATATTTGAATGCTTTAAATCCCAAGCTCTGACAATACCAGTTGCTGGTGAAGCAACAAGAGCTTTCATTCATCACTGGTGGGAATGCAAAATGGTATATACACTTTGGGAGAGAGCGTGACAGTTTCTTACAAAGCTAAACATTTATGCTACTATTTATCCAACTGATTTGAAATTTGTGTCCACATCAAAACTTGCA
>NW_011888918.1:5881052-5885672 GCF_000151845.1 Pteropus vampyrus
TAGAATAAGAAATTATGAATAAGAGAGACATCACTGTATTTAGAGAAAGAAAGTCCTTACTTTGTAAAGATCCTACTTGGCACACAAATTATCCCATTTCCAATTCAAGCAGAGATGAATAGTTGCTGCTTTTAAATGTGCATGTTTCAGATTTATCAGAGTTATGAAGTCTGGATCATGAGCTGTAAGAAGCCTAAATCCTGAAAGTTTAAGACAATAAGAACCATTGGCAAATATCTGAGAAGTGCTTCCTGCGTTCTAAACACCTTGGTCTTTTCTTTCTTGAAAATGAAGCCAATTCATTGCCCTCAGTGTTCCCCATCTAATTCTGCTCCACATAGAAATACAAAAAAGTTACAATCATTTTATTCTCTTGTCTAAAAGAGAAGATGGCTCCTCATGGCCAAAAGGAGTGCTTTTTTTTTTTTTTTTTTTTCCGACATTTCTTTGAACGGCAGCACAATTTTCTCACATGAAATATGCAACAACCCATTAAATATAACAAGTAACAGCTGGAAACAGCCTCATTCACCAACCTCTTGATAATAGCAAGTGCTCATGAGGCTCCTCCAAAGGATCTATGGGATCCACAGAACAGAACTTGAGAAACATTAGCCTGAAGGACAGGTGCAAATCTCTTAGCATGACACACAAAGTCCGTTACAGTCTGGCCCAAGATTTCCAGCCTCATGTTGTGCTACATCTCCCAACTTTATACCCTCTTTCCACACATGTGAACATTTCTGTACCTCAGTTTCCTCGTCAGTAAAATGGGGTAATAAAATGACTGTTGTGAAAATTAGTTTAGTTAATACACTGAAAGCACTTAGCGCCTGGTAGTTAGTAAGTTCACAATTAATATTAGTCTCTATGAATTTTTTATATTAGTCTTTGGCACAGCCCTACAGAATTTCTTATTAGTCTCCAAACAAATAATGTTCTTTAGAGCATCTGTATTTCGTATATGCTATTTCCTCTATCTAAAACCCCTGCTCCCTTTTCTTTTTATTACTGCCAGGCAAACTCTTTCTCATCCTTTAAAAATTACCCCAAACATCTCCTTTGCCATCTTCTCTTAGTTTTCAAGGTCAAACTCAATTTCCATCCTTTGTGTTTCCATAGCACCTGATACATACCTTCGTCATCGCCTCATCATGCAGTACTAAGTGTCTATCCAGCCCAGCAGTGAACTATGCATTCACATAACCATGAGTTCTGACATCTAGCGGTCATGTAAAAATGTTTATTGTAGAAATGCAGTGATCAAAGTATAGAAAACAAATGATCTGGTCGTTAACTGGGAAAGGATTAACTTCAGATTTTATTTTAAAGGAACATCCACAAGAGGACAAGAAGTACTTAAGAATGATAAAGGAGGTGGCTTTGATGGCCTCAACTGAATGGTCTCAGCTAAATGCATCAGCCCTGGAATTATGACCCAATGGCATCTCAGCAAGGACACTGCTCCCACTGACTCAGAGGATCTATAGAAAAGCCGTGAAATCAGTGGTTTTGGCTCCAGTGATGTCCCTCTTGGAATATGTCTTTCAGCTTTAGGGGCCATTGTGGACATCCAATGCTCATATGTCCCCTGCCTGTTCAGAAATCTCTTCCCTCTAGGCCTGCCATCTGCAATATTGCCCTGACTTGGAAATTTCCTTGTCCCCTACCCATCAAAACTCACTTGTCTAATATACTATCTATTCAGAACCTTCAATAGATCTATTCACAGAAACATTGATTTAAAAAAAAATACATAGAAATTGTATATGTGACTAACCATTCAGATGTTAATTGTCTTGCTATTAGTTGCCTGGTCAGTCTCGGCCAGGGTCTAAGCACCATTTTTGGTCATTAATGTCTTACATATCTATTGATGAGATCTCAAAACAATATTAGATTCCAGAGTAAAAGTAGTACATCAGTACATCAGATTATAGGCTCATTCATATCCTTGAAGATTTTTTAATCTTCTCTTCACCGAACTGAGTAATTTTGATGCCTTGTTTCCAAAATCCTATGTTCTACTCATTTGACCATTTCTGGAGCATTCTTCTTGATCTCCTGTAAGCCCTCATCCTTGCATATGGTTGCAATCACTTCCTTTGCTTTACAACAAGCACTCCACACCGTTAGTCCACCACTTTGCTCACTATCTCTCTCAGCTCCTATTGAAATCCTCAACAGAGGCAGATTATTCACCCTATGAATCTATTTTTTTACTTCAATAGCTCTGACTGACCTCTTCTCTGAGACTACAAGTCTTGCTTTTCTCACACCTATCAATTAATGTAATTAGTGATGTGAAATAATTTTTCTATGACTCTAGGCAGAACAGGCATGCACACAGATCATCACTGGCAACATGACACTTCATAATAATAGTGACAATAACACCACGACCAAATAATGCAACTTGGATTTCTTTTTCATGCAGAGAGAGAGAGAAAAAAGTAAACAGCTATTATCATACAGTATTTTAGAGTCAACAGAGGGTTTTACACATATTTCTACTGAAATATATGTAAAATACTTCTGATTGATTTCCCATTTCAGTCAGCTTGCTCCAAAAGTAAAACAATTCTGTACATTCCAATGCCCAGGAGAGGGGTTAGAGGCAGGTAATTCAAGCTAAGTGAGCAGACACAAAAGTGACAAAGCAGGCACTCCTCAGTTCCCTTTATGCATCCTCTCTCCCTTCGTGGAGGAGTTGACAGTGGCTGATACTTATTGTTACCCAGGAAGAGAGGCTGAACAGAGGAAGTGTCCCTTCCTCAACAAGGTCACCTTCCTTTGGTTAAGTGAGATTCCTTTGTCTGTTGTTTTCCTTTGGAAACCGGCAGAAAGAATGTTACAAGTGTGAATGCTTGTGTAGGAGGGACCCAGGGTTGGTTGAGGTAAGTTCGTGGGTGTAGGAAGACCAAGAAGCATTAAGGTGATAGAAGTCAGGGCAATGATTATCTTGGGGGAGGCAGGTGGAAGGTAGCAACTGTGGAAGGTAGCAACTGGGAAAGGCAAGAGGGGGCTTCTTGTTATAAATGATGCTCTATTTCTTGGCTTGGGTGGTGTTCATATGAGTATGTTAACTTTGGGATAATTCATCAAGCCATACATTTATGAACTGAGCACTTATCTCTATGTGTGATATACCTAAATTAAAATATTTAAAAATTTTTTCAAATCATTAGACCTAGATGTATCCATGGGTGGACTGTGCCTAACTTAAAAGTTGCAGATAATTCTTATGATATATAAATTGTTCCAGAGCAAAGAAAAAAGAATGAAAGACACAAAACTCGTTTTAAAAGTCTAATGTAGTCCAATGACAAAACCTGACAAAGAAATTACCAGCCAACCTGACATATGATCTAGATGCAAAAATCCCAAATAAAATATTAGCAAATCAAATCCAGCCACATAACACAAGAATACTATCTCAAGGCCAAATAAGATTTATTTCAGAAACGAAAAAATGGTTCAACAGTATAAGGTCTATGTGGTGAAGCTATGATACTTAACGGAAGAACATTAAAAAATTTGAATAAAAGGAGAGCAATATCTGTGTCATGATGAAAATGGTCTATATAATAAAGTCAGTTCCCCCAAATTAATGCATAAATTTAAAAAAATCCTAATGAAAATTCAAACAGAATTTTTAGATGTATCTTTTTGTCATGCCACAAAAAGCCTATGGTGATGTGATGACTAAATGTAATTGTGGTCTCCTGGATAGGATCCTGGAATGGAAAAAAAGGACATTAGGTAAAAACTAGGAAATCTAAATAAACTATGGACTTTAGTTAACAGTAATCAATATGGATTCATTAATTATAACAAACGTACCATGCTAATGCAAGATGTTAATAAAAAAGGAAAATTGAGTGAGATAGTATATGGGAACTCTGTAGTATCTTCTCAATTTTTCTGTAAATCTAAAACTGTAAATCTAAATTTAAAAAGTAAAGTCTATTTTAAAAAAATAAGCAAGCAAACAGTATGAACAATACAATTGCAAAAGACCAGAAAGTTCTCCCTGGGTGACGGAGTTAAAGATAATTTTAAAATATCTCTTCTTTGTGTTTTCTGCATAATGAAATGTTTCCACAATAAACATGTATTACTTTTCTGCATAAAAAATACAATTTAAAACCCAAACAAACACAAAGCAGCACCCTTTTATCTTCTGCCTCCTCTGCCCCCTCACCTCTTCTTAGTCCTTCTCACACTCTGCCTCATTGTAGGCATTGGTATAGCTCTAGACTGTACCAAACTCAGCAGAACAGCCTTGAGTGAGGCAGTACAAAGAAGCTGATACCTGGCTGAAGCAGAGAGCTTAGTTTAAAAGGAAATTGTGCAACTAACGTACTTACATGCAGGCTCATCACAGCACTATTCACAATAAATAACCGAAAGGTGGAAACAACCTAAATGTCCATCAACAGATAAATGGATACTATACCTGTATAGTAGAAAACTACTCAGCCATAAAAAAGGAGTAAAGTACTGACACATGCTATAACATGGATGAATCTTGAAAACATGCTAAGTGAAAAAGTCAAGCACTACACATCACTAAATGAATGATTCAATTGATGTGAAATATCCAGAGTAGGTAAAACT
>NW_011888918.1:5885722-5889454 GCF_000151845.1 Pteropus vampyrus
AGATAGTATATGGGAACTCTGTAGTATCTTCTCAATTTTTCTGTAAATCTAAAACTGTAAATCTAAATTTAAAAAGTAAAGTCTATTTTAAAAAAATAAGCAAGCAAACAGTATGAACAATACAATTGCAAAAGACCAGAAAGTTCTCCCTGGGTGACGGACTTAAAGATAATTTTAAAATATCTCTTCTTTGTGTTTTCTGCATAATGAAATGTTTCCACAATAAACATGTATTACTTTTCTGCATAAAAAATACAATTTAAAACCCAAACAAACACAAAGCAGCACCCTTTTATCTTCTGCCTCCTCTGCCCCCTCACCTCTTCTTAGTCCTTCTCACACTCTGCCTCATTGTAGGCATTGGTATAGCTCTAGACTGTACCAAACTCAGCAGAACAGCCTTGAGTGAGGCAGTACAAAGAAGCTGATACCTGGCTGAAGCAGAGAGCTTAGTTTAAAAGGAAATTGTGCAACTAACGTACTTACATGCAGGCTCATCACAGCACTATTCACAATAACCAAAAGGTGGAAACAACCTAAATGTCCATCAACAGATAAATGGATACTATACCTGTATAGTAGAAAACTACTCAGCCATAAAAAAGGAGTAAAGTACTGACACATGCTATAACATGGATGAATCTTGAAAACATGCTAAGTGAAAAAGTCAAGCACTACACATCACTAAATGAATGATTCAATTGATGTGAAATATCCAGAGTAGGTAAAACTGTAAAGGCAGGGAGCTGATTGGTGGCTGCCAGGGACAGGAGGGAGGGGGCATGGGAGTAGCTGCTTAATGGGTAAGGGCTTTCCTTCTGGGATGATAAAAATGTTTTGGAACTAGATAGAAGTACTGTTTGCAAAACATTGTGAATATACTAAATGTCACTGAACTGTTTACTTTAAAATGGTTAATTTTATGTTAGGTAAATTTCTAATTAAAAAATTTTAAGTTCTCATTGAAATATTAAGAAATGAAAAGAGCTCTTCCTTGGTCTGAGGTGATCTCTGCAAATGGTTCCCCATTTACTTAACCCAGACAAATCCATAAAATTACGCAAATTAAGACGTTCAAATCTTCATGTTCACTTTAAGAACACGCGTGAAACTGCCCAGGCCATCGAGGGTAGGCATATCCAAAAAGCCACTAAGCTTCAGAAGCAGTGTGTGCCATTCTGTTGTTATAAAGGTGGAGTCGTAAGGTGTGCCCAGGCCCAACAGTGCGGCTGGATGCAGGCTCAGTGGCCCAAATAGAGTGATGAATTTTTGCTGTACATGCTTAAAAATGCAGAGAGTGATGCTGAACTTCAAGGTTTAAATGCAGACTCTGGTCAGCAAGCACACACAGCGGAACAAGGCTCCCAGGATGCAGTGCAGAACGTACAGAGCTCCTGGGCAGATGAACCCTACATGAGCGCCCCCTGCCACACTGAGACGGTCCTCACTGAAACGGAGCAGAGTGTTCCTGAGCCAGAAGAGGACTTTGTACAGAAGAAAAAGATGTCCCAGGAGAAACTGAAGAAATAAAACTTATGGCCCGGGAGTAAATTCAGCATCAAATAAATGCTAATACCAAAAAAAAAAAAAAAGTAAATGAAATTGTAGAGCTGAGTCACTTTGAGCCCTTCATTTTCCTGCAGAAGTATACATACCAGTTTTGAAAATCCTGGATACCGAGAAAAAGAGTGCACATTAAAGACAGAACTGGCTCACAGTTTAAGGACTTCAAAACCTACCTATAAGGGAAAGGTGAACAAATATATTGGTTGGAGTTAGAACAGTGGGGATGGAGGCACGTGAAGTTGGGGAGAAGGCCAAGAAAGATGGAGGGAAGCAAAGTAACTCCTTGGTAAGATTGAGGGCTCTAGATTCAGAAAAATCTGAGTTTGTTTCACAAGCCTGTTTCCAGCTGTAGGAATCTTTTCATCTCTCTGAACACCAGTTTCCCATATGTAAAAAAGAAATACCAATATACTGCTATCTCTTATCCACAAGCCCCAAATCCCAAAAGCTCTGAAAGTAAGTTCTATTGTAAGTATGATGCAAACTCATCTGGTTGCAAAACCTGGCCCGCCCTAAAGTAAAGCAATATATAGGCTTTATGTGTTCCACTTAATGTGAATATTCATACACTTCACCATAGAAATATTAATGCATTTGATTAGAGTCTGCTGCCGAGACCCAGCAGAGTGTGTTTTATTAATATAGAGTACAGCCACCTCATTACCTTTGCAATATCTGCTAAATAAATAAATAAATTCCAAAACTCATCTGGTCCTGTGTGTTTTGGATAAGTACTGAGGATCTGTAAATGTTAAAATGTATTAAATGCCTATTATGTGCTAGTCATGATGCTTTACGCTTTGCATACATTTTCTCATTTGGTGCACAGTAAAGCCTGTTACAAATTGCAACTCAGTAAAAGGGAGCTGCTATTATGGAGTGACAGCAATTTGGGAAGTCTTCATGGAAAAAGTAAACTTTAACCAAAAAATTATAGGTGGCAAATTGAGAAGGGAATGGTGGATAGCATGGATAAGTCTGCTACAGAGGTGGGAGGAGGGGATATTTTCATTTTCATTTTTCCTCATCAGAACCACTGAGGAAAGAATAGAGTTGGCAACAGGTTATGGACTCTTGGTAAGGAGTTTGGGTTTGCTAATGAAAGTCAGGAGGGGCTGGTAAGGAATGGCCATGTGTTATAGATTTCATAGTCCAGCTGGAAATTGGATTTCCATCGCTTCCCCTCGCTCTCTAGTTCTTCCACACAAAATCAAATGAAGATAAAATATAGACATTACCAGGATGCTTTGTGGATGGAGAAAAACCATATGTGGGTAGTTCCTTAAGGATGTTGAGTACAAAGGCCATATTCATTTAAAACTTGTTTTAGAAAGTGTCCTTGTCTAAGAATCTGAAAATTTTTAAGTTTAGCAATGTCACATCAAGACATTCCTGGGTAACTGAGAGAAAGCAAAAAAAAGTGCTTATTTTGTGGAATCGAAATTGAAAACTAAGATTCAATATCCTGCCCATGGTCACAGTTCTACCCAGAGCAATAACAAGGTGAGGACTTAAAAATCCTTCCTTTGAGGAGACTAAAAAAAAATGGCATAGATGATAGAGGCTCTTTTCATTCTTCTGGCAACCAAATCAAAAGTTGTGATGGAGACAAGGAGCAGCAGCAAGGAAAAATCACCTGGGATCTAGATGAACAAGCCATACAAATAGGGAGAAATACAAGAAAGCACCCTGCAACGGCAGAAGGTAGGATGGGGTGAGGACGCGGGGCTGCCTAGTCTCGACTGGCTGAGTAAGCTGGAGGCTGCAGCAGTGGCAGAAGTCTCTTAAAGGGGCCGTGTATGTGAGTGGATTTTCGCAGTGACAGATCTGCTTGCTCTGAGCACCAGTGCTGATTTGGCTGTGCACAGGGGGCACCAGGGACTGACAAAGAGATATTGTCGGAATGAGGGCCAAGGCAAGACTCACACTATAGAGAAGGGCTGGCAGTATACATTGTTCCCTGTTGAGCCCTTCCCCATCCCAGGACACGGACACAGCACCACCATAGCAGAGATGTCATCAAACTGGATAACAAAGGTTGCTCCACCCAGAGGATTCCCTGAAACCCTGCCTTCCCCGACTCGCCTCCCCACCCAGGTGTGTCCTCAGCGAGTTAGGTGCTCCTTGCTGAGCAGTGCTTAGACTCACACTGGAAGCAGCTGGCCT
>NW_011888918.1:5891819-5903877 GCF_000151845.1 Pteropus vampyrus
GGATTGTCTTATCATGTCTCTAATTTAGTCTCCCTTGATCTGGCATAGTCCCTCACTCTGTCTTTGTGTTTCATGTTATAGACATTTTTGAAGAGTACAGCTCAATTCTTCTGTAGAATGTCTTCCAAGTTAGGTTTGTCTAATGATCCCTGGTGATTAGATTATACATATTTGGTAGAAACACTACAGAAATGTGTTCTTTATAGTTCATCATTTCAGGAGGCACATAATGTCAATTTGTCCCATTACTGGTGATGTTAACTTTGATCACTCATTTAAGATGATATGTGCTAGGTTTCTTCATTGTAAAAGACTGTTTCTCCCCTTGTAATTAGTAAGTGTCTTATGGAAAGACACTGAGATTATATAAAATTTTAATACTCCTCAAACATTCACACATTATTAGTGTTAGCATCCATTGATGTTTCTTGATTAAATCAGATGTTATGATGATGGCTGCCAAATGGTAATTTTCTAATTCCATCATTTCTTCTACATTTATTAGTTGGCTCTCCAAGATAAGGAAGAACTTTCTCTTCCCATTTGTTTATATCAATGGGGACTTATGAGTTTATACTTGTTAATGGGTCATATCCTTTAATATTACTATTTATTTTGATGTTCAAATTGTCCTAGATTCTCTAAGACTTTCTTTAACTGTGGTATTCTATGAGATGAGAAGACTGGGCATTATCTGCTTATTAACACTAAAGATTATTTTTTAAGGATGGTATTTAAATTGTAAACCAAATGTTAAACCACTGCCTAAAATTCACCAAGAAAAGAGATGCCATAGTTGAATGCCCAAGCTCTAAAAAAAAAGGGATTGAATGTGTGTAGGGGGGAGTGAGAAACAGCTATGGGAAGAGGGGGGGCCCTTAAGGACAGCTTAGTCTATGAACTATAAAATCCTCTCATATGATTGGAGGTTTGGTTTCCTGTGTCCTCGGGTCTTAGCCAAAGGTTATTTACTTAACTTTTTCCACAAGCTAAATCTGATCAGCCATGCAAATCTTCCACTCTAATATTTGTTCTGACTATATCCAGTTGGATCCCCCTCTCTTTTATTCTGCCACACCTCCACCACAATTAGCAGGAAATTGAGCCTCTGGCTGCTATCACTGGGATGTTGAATAAATTACCAGGAAATAGTTTCTTCAAGCTTGTGGAATGGCATTTGCAACTTCTGGGGTTGGTTCACGTGCAAAACAAAATCCAAAACCTCACTAGGTGGGAAAACCCGAACATCACTTATGGAGTTGCAAACCATATCTTCCTATGTTGAGCAGAATTTGAGAGGGTTCACCTTCATCCCAACCCCAATCTCTAGGTAAATCTACACATATATTGGCTTAGCCTGATAAGAAATTGTGCTCTTCTTAAACTAGCTCTCCACATGGCTGAAAAATCACTTGGAAAAAAATTAATGCCTCCACAAAAAACCAGCCATCCGAATTGGTTTTATATCTTTGGATTGAGACAGGGGACAACTGGTCATAGACGCCTGCATAACCTTCACTTTCTGGACTCTTGGGACAGAATGAAGAGGTGAAGCTCATGAAAGAAAGCAGCCTATCCACCCTGGTCATCCTTGGAAACCCAGCTTAGTAGCCTGGCACGGCAGAAATCTATACATGTGCTCTGAGGGGACCAAGGAAGCCTGCACTTTAGTGGTGGCATTTAGATGTTCCTCTGAAATGGTAATGAAGACCTGATTTCAGAATTGCAACAAAAAGTTCTCAGAGTTGTTAATGTATCACTCCTTCCAAAGGCCAGAGAAAACAGTACTAAACAAATAGCTTGAAGTACTCAGAAAGGAATTATTGCCTTAGTTGAAAGATTTTCAGGGAAAGAATTTCTAGTTCTCCCGGATGCCTCTGTCTGCTCTCTGTTCTCTGGCAGCGAATCTGTTTCTTGTTTCACCTAACCTACATCTCTCCAGCTGTTAACCTAACTTCCAGCTCATCACTGTTCTCAAAGTAAATATCCATATGCTCTCTCTCCTTTCATGTTATCCCTCTCTTCCGGATTAAGGAGAAAAGGAGAGAAGGAAGTAGGGGTGAGAAAGTAAGGAGGACATGGAAACTGACACTGAGTACTACTGGTGTCAGATTCTTTATTCCGATTTCACATATAATCCTCACAACAAATGAGGTAAAGCTAAAGAAACTAAGACTCCGAGAAAATAAGTGATTTGCCAGAACTCTTAAATCTAACCATCTTTCCCTGTTCTGAGCTAGATCTGATTAGTCAGGACTAGTCCATAGTCATAGCTTGACTAAAGGGTTTCTGTACCACTTTTGGTAAATCATATACAGATGCTCCTCAACTTACAGTGGGATTACTTCCTAATAAAGTCATCAAAAGTTGAAAATATTTTAAGTCAAAAATGCATTTAATATACCTAAGCTCCCAAACATTATAGCTTAGCCTGGCCTACCTTAGAACACTTACATTGGCCTCTAATTGGGCAAAACTGTCTAACACGGTGAATATAATGTAAAGTAACAATTGTTTACCCTCATGATCACTGTTGCTGCCCAGCATCACAATAGAGTATCCTACCACATATTGCTAGCCCAGAATAAGATTCAAAATTAAAAGTACAGTTTCTACTGAATGAGTATCACTAGTGCACCACTGTAGTCAAAAATCATAAATTAAATCGTCTTTACTCGAGACTGTCTATACTCTCTTTGAACTTGTTTTCTCCATATATATCCCTTCCAGAAAAGATTTGCAGAGCCTTCATCTTCTTATCTCCCATTCCCTAATCGTCCCACTCCAATTTGCCTCATCACTCCAGGAAACAGCTTTTATTGAAGTCATCAGTGACTTCCATGTTGCTAATTCCAATGGATAGTTATAGTCCTTATTTTACTTAAACTCTCAGAAACATTTGACTCCTCTCCTTTTTGGAATACTCTCTTCCCACTGATGCAGGACAGGGTGAATAACCCCTCGTGGGGACTCAAGTCCAGAACAGAGAGAAAGGGTGAGGGTTCTTGACAGTGCTCAGGAAAGAATTCAAGCATGCGCCAGAGTTAGAAGCAAAAGGTAAGTTTATTACAGAAAGAATAATGCTCCATAGACAGAGAGTGATTCCTCTCAAAGACAGAGAATGAGAGAGACAGAGCGTGACCCCAAGTGTTCGGGGAATTCAGTTTATATGTCCTTCTTAGTTTCTATGAATTACAGTTTAAACACTGTTTACCTGTTTTCTTTTGATAGTATGAGTATGTAGCGTGAGAGATATGGGTATGCAGCGTGAAAGACACACTAGCAATCTCAGCCTCTGTTCTATAGGTTCCCCACAATTTGGACATAGGGAATGAATGGTTGGGTTTACGTTGTGTAGGGTACAACTAAAAGATTGTTTTCCTGTTATGATGTGGGTGAATGGTTTGTTAGCAATCTCAGCAGGAATCTTCCTTTGTTCTGGCAGCACTTTGCAGGCTCTGAATACAGCTTGGTTTAACATTTATTGCTCTTGCCTTTGCCTTACATCACCATGACTCTCACCACCCAACATCTCCTAGTTCTCTTTCCACCTCTTTGGCTGCTGCTTCTCCTTTATAGGCTCTTATTCTCTATCCAGCAATTAAATATTGGACTACATCAAGAAATCCACTCCTCATTCTGGATTCTCACCTTAGGTGATCTAATCCTTACTTTTGTTTCTCCATATAAAGATGGTTGTAAATTTTTATCTTCAGTCTGTATATTTTCTCCTATATTCAGACTTACATAATTAAATCCAACTTTTCCATTTACATATTTAAAAGTACCTTGAACTTGAAATTTCCAAAACCCAACTCAGTATTTTTCCTCCTAAAACAATTATTTCCCAATTATTTCAATGAATAAAAACGTCATCTACCCAGTTTCAGAAGCCAGAAATTAGATGTCATCCCTGGTTAATTATCTCTCTCCCTCTATATCTAATTTATTACCAAGTTCTAAATACCTTTTTCATTTCCATGATCACAGCCCTAGAGTCATAATTAACAGCATCTCTTACCTGGATTACTGCTGATCTTCCAAATCCACTCTTGTTCCCCTCCAATCTGTTCTTCACAATGCAGCCAGAGTGATCTTTATGAAACTTGAATCTGATAATGTCTTATCCGCTGTTTAAAATCTTTAATAGCTTTCCTTGTTCCTACTGTAAAACCCAAAATGTTCAATATGGTCAACAAAGTCCATCAGGTTTTCCCCTCCTAACCTCAACAGCTCATCATGCTCCATGATTGTCCTCATTCAGTAGGTTCCAGCTATACCCACCTTCTTTCAGGTCTCTGAAAATGCTACGTCCCCACCCTTCCATGGGGCCTTTAAACAGGCTCTTCCTTTAGCCTGGAATACTCCTCTTCCTTCACCTAGACCACCCTTACCCTTTAATATCTAAATTTTTTAGAATTCATCTCAGTTATTACTTCTTCAGGGAAGCCTTTGTGATCTCCTTGACCTAGTTTGAATCTTCCTGTTATAAGCTTTCAGAGTATCAATGACAGTAGAAATTCTCTTAACCAATCTCCACTTAATTGCCTTCCCAGATTCATCAACATTTTCTACCTCTCTGCAAAGTACACTGATTGATGCCAGGGGTACCCCAAATGCTCCAGCTGGTAGACCACTCTTTAATATGGCTGTCTATTTCTACTTCTCTCTTGTTTAGTTTTTGCTGATCAAGAGTCATTTGTATTGTTCCCAAATTGATTCATGCTAGTTGTACATGCTATTGTAATTTAAATAATTGAATTAAATATTATAGAAACCAATGAAATATGAATGTGAAAGGTATTCATTTATGTAAAAATTAAATTGAATAATTTGGAACGACTTAATAAAGGTGAGGTACCGAAACTTGCTGCTTATTTAGGATTGAGTAAAGCAATTATAAAAGATAGTGGAGGGGATTATAAAACTACAGAAGAATTTTTCAGTCAGATTTCTCTTCAAGTGCATCTTTAAAACTCTCCCTCTACTTTAAAGAAATGAAAACAGGAAATCATAGATGATGCATTAAGGGTGTGGTTTATACAAGAAAAACGACAGAGAAAAGGCATTGGCTCTGCATCAAAAGGTTCATGCAGATGTGTGTGTATGTGTATGTGTGTGTGAGCGTGTGTGTATGAGTGGATGTGTGCATACACATATATCTTTTATGTTAAAATAAATTATTTGTTATGTCATGTATCTTTTTTTCATGATTGCTCCCCCAGTATACCAGAACCTTTATGTTGGTAATGACACTGGCATATTCCCAATAGGACTGATCACAGAATTTGTAGAGCCCAGTGTAAAATAGAAATTGTTCAAAATGTATTAGTTATTTCAAGATGGTGACAGAAGAGCATTAAACCAAGCATCAAACTAAGATTGGGGTCCTATGAGCTTGCATAGATCACATACCCATAGAGCCAGCTCTGATTCCCATCCTCTACACAGAACTTGGCATGGAGTCAGTGATTCTTTCACTCAATAGGTGTTTGCTGAAGGCACTCAATGTGCCAGGCATTGCTCTAGACTCTGGAAATACAGTACGGAACAATAGAGACAAAACCCTTGTCCTCATGGAGCTTGATTTCTATTGACAGTGTTAGGGAATCAGGGGACACATATAATAAATGATAAATACATAAAATATGTAGCACATTAGATGGCATTAGTGCTATGGAGCTAAATAAAACAGGGAAGAGAAAAGGAGTGTGAGGGATAATAAATATTTGTTGAATGAATGCAATGAACTTCTAACCAAAACTCAAAGGACAACAAGAAGTCAAAATATAATCAGGAAAAAAAAAAAACAGACCTAGGGAGAATAGAAATACAAGCAAAAATTGAAACCAGGAAAAAATAGAATCGGGGATGTTTTAGTTCCAAATTTAGTTCTGAGCTTCCTGGCAACTACAGCAAAATATAAGAGATAATCGCATAATTCTTATTATCAAAAAGGAGGAAGCATACCAATGTCTTAGGGATAAAAAGAAAAAGCAGTCTATTTCTGACTTCCTTACAGAACCAAATGAGGTTGCAGCTATGAAAAGAACTTAAATAAACATAGGTACTATAATTTACAGGGAAGTAATAGTATTAGAATTCTTTCATAGGATAAAAGAGAAAACTTTCATTGTAATGTCTTTGTTTTTCCTGAAAGGGTGCTAAGTAAATTCATCTTTGTAGGCAAAGAAACTTCCAAACAGCCTAACCTTTTGAAGTTGAAATCCAACAACCACTTCAGCCCAGAAAAATTTCAACCAGTCTGTACAAGTTCTTTCAATCTCCCTACCTGACCCTTACTGGGAAAAGGTGACTGCCCAGAGCCAGGGAGGCAGTGACATAAGACAAAATGTCCTGTGTCTCCCTCCTCCCCCATCCCTACTCCACTCCAATGAAACTTGAAGTTGCCATCATCTTTCCCTTCAGCTCCTCCCTCAGAACCTCAAGGCCCCAAACAAGTGGCTCCAGGAACCCAGATATGTTCATCCTCAGTGATGCAGACATGTCTTGTCCACACACAGACCAGGAGCCAACGAACTGCTAAGAGCAGAGAAAAATAGCCACCTAGGTTCTTTGCCTTCCTTTCACTCTCCCTCTCTCTTCCCCCCATCCTCTTTTGCTCCACGTCCCTTGGTCTTTTCCCTCTATGCTCCCTTCTCCTCACCACCATCACCACCATTTACTTAGAGGAAGTTCTATTGATTCTAAGTTTCACAGAGACAGATGGTTCAATACAACAGACAACTGAAAGAGGAGGCGATGTAAACAAACTATTCACTTTTGTTTTTGCTTTTCTTTGTAGTTGTTACCCTATGTGTCTGTCTGTCTCTTTCTCACACTGTGACAAACCAAATAAAGATCTCTGTTTACTTCAGAGACAGAGTTTAACAGGAAACAAATAAATAAAAAGTACCAGCTACCTTGACTGGTAGGTCGTCTTTTATCTAGATGGCAAAAGAGAAAAACAACCCTCAGGACAGAAATGTCTTAGGACCCTAAAAAGGGCTCAGAGCAGTTAATTTTGTGACTATTTTAAACAAGGAGCCCAGCTATAGCCAAAGAGAAAAATATCTGAGTGTTTCCACCAAAGATGTTCCCACACCATAAATCTGGTACTGTTTGATTTCCCCATAAAATGTAAAAGAGAAAGTATTCTCCGCCAGCCACTGTTTCTGACATTGACAATTGACACCAGCCCTTTCACAGGCACCTACTTAGGTATCAAAGAGACACCGTTAATAAGAGAAGAACTTGCTGTGGGATTTCTATTTTAGGCCTGTGCCAGTAAATATAACTCTGTTTACCCTGACCTGAGTCTGGGGTGTGCCGGAGCTGCACATGGCTGTTTGAAGCACACCTTAAATGTGGTCTTTGAAACTCTGAGCTGTGGTACATGTGGTTGTCTTTCTTTCTTTTTCTCTACAATGGTAGAATTGGAAACTGTTTTTCAGTGGCTTGCATCATGCCCAGGTGAACAAGACAAGGAACTGTGGACTAGTGAATTTCAACCCACTCTCACCTCTGCTTCAGGTGATCTCTTACCTGATAATTCAAGAATGTCTTTTACCCACCGCCTCGTTCTCTCTCCAGGAGCCTGGATCCTCTCGAGTTCCCACTTTCCAAGACATGGCATTGGCCTCACTTCCTCTTTGGGGACCCCTGGCAATCCAGTCATGGTTCTTTGACAGGGTTCCCTGAGGCCAAATGCTTGTGGATGGCCATTCAAAATCAGCCCCAGTAGACTACCGTGGTTGACTAATAAATTTGTGAAGTTTTGCAGTTTGGTTCTACCCTAGAGTGTCCCTACTGAGCCATCACATTTTTGTACTCCTCTCTTTCCTTCGCATATCTCCAAATCCTGTTAATTTTACCCTCAAACTTTTTACTCTCTTCATTCCTTTGCCACTACCTTAGGCTAAGTCTCCATTATTGTCTACCTTAATTATTACAATAGCCTACTACCTTTCTGTGCCATCTGCTCTGTTTTCTAATCTATCCTCAACCTCACTGATATAGTTAGCATTCTTCTCATCCTATATAACATTTAGGGCCATAAGTTCCTCTCTAAGTCAGGGTTTCTCCACATCAACACTATTGACATTTGGGGTCAGATGATTCTTCACGGTGGGTTACTGTCCTTTACAATGTAAGACAGCAGCATCTGTGGTCTCTACCTACTAGGTGCTAGTATCTGCCTTTAGTTGTGATGAACAAAAAGGTCTCCAGACATTGTCAAATGTTCCCAGTTGAGAGCCACTGCTCTCAGTAGTTCTTAACTATATCCCTCAAGTGTTATTAAGTGGAATTTTAAGTTTTGTTCTAAGTATTTGTTCATTTCTATTGTGATTTTTGACCTATTAATTTATTAGAAATGTTTTAAACTTTAAACATATATTGTTTTTAGTTACCTCTTGTTGTTCATTTATAACTTAATAAGATTTTGATCAGAGAAGGTTGACTATATATTTACCCTTTGGCTCTTGTTGAGACTTACTTGGTGGCTTAGTACTTTGTTAATTTTTGGAAATATTTCTTGTGTGTTTGAAAACAATGTACATTCTTCAATTGTTGGGCACAAGATTCTATATATGTCTGTTGGATCAATCTTGTTCATTGTGTCATTCAAATATTACAGATTTATGCCAATTTTAATGCCACTTGATCTATCGATTACCAGAAAAGTGTATTTTAAAATCTCCCATAAAGATTAGTCAGTTCTTTATAATTTTATACATTTACGCATTATACATTATTGTGGAAAAATAGAAATTTGGATTTGTTTTACCTTACTGATGAATTGTTGCTTTTATCATTATAGAATGACCATCTTTTTGCCTTAAAGACATTTACTCTGCTGCAGTCGTTTATAGCTACAGTTTTGTTTCAAATCATATTTGCTAGTAGATATCTTTTTATCCTTTTGTTTTAACCTTTTTGAATCCTGTTTTAGATGTGTATTTTGAAAACAGCATCAGCAAGTTTTCTTTCTATATTTTTTCCTTTTACCTGACAATTGTCTTTCAACTAGTGAGTCAAATTCACTTAGGTTTATTGTTTCCTAATATATTTAATTTATTTCCACCATTTCTTTTTGTACTTCCCATTTACTCTGCTTTTTATTACTTTTCTGCCTCTTTTCCTCTCTTCTTTTGGATCAATTAAGATTTCTGTATTTTTTCCTTTCCCCCTATTAATTTAAAAATTGCACATTCTAGTTCTACTTTTTCAGTGGTTAACCTGAAACTTTTGTCAAACATGTTGGACCTAAAGTCTAAAGTTAATGTTGATACCTTCTTCCCAAACAATTTAGGGAATTTAGAACATTTTAATTTATCTCTTACATTGCCATCTAGCATTTTAGATAGTTCCACCTTACTTTTATACCCCTAAATTTTATTCTTATTGTTCTTATTGTTCTTTTTGAGCAATTAATGCTTTTTTTGGCTTTGCCTAGGTGCTTATCGACTTCTTTAATTATCATTCCTTCTTGCCTTTGAAACTTTCCCTCTGAGTTCAATTTCTTCTTTCCTAAAATATTCTAGAAATCTATTCCACAAGGGTCCTTGAATAGTAAATTTTCTTGGTCATTGCTAAAAATATCTTTATTTCCTTTTGTTTTTAAATGATAGCTGGAGGAGGTAAAAACGAAAGCTGGCAGTCACTTTCTCTCAGCACCTTAAAAATATTATTTCATCTACTTCTGGCTCTCGTTGTTGCTTTTGAGAAGTCACTTATCAGTCTAATTATTATTTCTTTGTGAGCAACCTATACTCCTCTATTGTTGCTTTTAAGATCTTCTATTTATTTTCAGTTTTTAATCATTTTTCTATGATGTTGCTTGGTACAGTTTTATTTTATCTTTCTTAGGACTCATTTCCTGCCTCTGAAGATTAATTTCTTTCATAGATTCTGGAAAGTTCTCAGGATTTTTCTCTTTGGTTATTTTTTTTTTACTCATTCTCTTAATATTCTTTTTCTGAAATTCCTATTAGTCATATATTTACCTTCATTCTATCCTCCATGTCTCTTAATCTTGTTTTTATGTTTTCTATCTCTTTATGTCTCTGTGTTGCATTTGGGGCAGTTTTTCATCATTTACCAGTTCCAAAACTTTCACTTCAGCTATGTATAATCCACGTCGCTTTTGTTTTTCTAGATTCTATTTGTTTTTTTCAAACCTGTCTGTGGTTTTTTTTTTTATAGTGTCTTATTTTTGTACACTTTTTAAAAATGTATCTTTAATGATTTTTTAAAAATACTAATTTATAGTCACTCTCCAATAGCCCTACTTTCTAAATGAAAATTCTTAGTGGCCTACGCCTACTGTCTGTTGTATCTGCTGAGGCTAGTCAAAGGTGGGTTGTGAAATTAGAACATCAGAGCTGAGAATTCACTACATTGGTCATGAGAATTCTGAGAGATTTACATTGAGCTGATGTCCTGCAAAAGTAATTTTGTGAGCACTTCTCCAGGCAGTGTCATCCCACTGGCATCACCCCAGTAGTATCATTCACCAGGATGACTTCTCATCGTTTCATTGACTTGGGGAATCTGGGACCACTCAAGTAACGTAAATGCAAACTCCTGATCCACATGAAGGTGAACATGTGGTTATGAGATTGCAGGGTACATTTTTCTTCTGCTCATAGCTCAGACTCAACAGAGAGCTTATGTGGTATTTCCCTTCGTAGGTGAGCAGAATACTCTCTTGTAAATCTTTTCCTAGTTTTATGTGATGGTTCTAATCTCAATTCTCCACTTGGCATAGATGCGAGGACTCCTGTGGACCTAAAACACCAATCTAAATTTTAAAACGTGAAATCCTAAAAGCTCCAAAACCCAACTCTCCCTATACCTGTCCCAACACCCAAAGTTGCCTCATATCAGTTCACTTTCCGCTGTACTCATTTTCAATTTCTGCTTGTTTTGCCCTGGGGAATCTTCTTTATTTTCTTGTGAGCTCAGCTGTGCATGTAGAAAATGATTTTTATATTTTGTTTTGAATTCTAGGAATTTTGAGATAGGAGAGTTTTCAGGTCATCTAATCTCCTGTATTGCAGGAAATGGGAACCCCAGACATAATAGTCAAAAGCACAAATTTTATTACTCCCTATTACATAGACTTTAAAAACAAAGCTTGTTAGTATGACCTTTAGAAACAATTTGGCTCATACATGCTTTTCCAGTTCCATTTTCCATCTCTGTCTTCTGAATGCTTTACATTCTAGCCACACAGACAACTCATGGTTCTACAAACTTCCACACATCTACGACCATCAGACTTAGGCTATGCCGTACACCATTCCCGAAGGATCCTTCTCTCATTTCACAAACTTCTAGTCTCTGGCCAAAGCAAATCTCAAATATTGGTTTCTTTGTAAAAACCCACCCTAACTTCTCGAAATGTAACTAAACATGCCCTCTCCTATGTTCCCACTGCATTTGCACACTCTTTGTTTATAATCCTTAACACACTGAACAAAACACTTCAATGTTTTTAACTAGATTTAGATCTTTTCGAGGTCCAGAATAAGATTTCACCCATTATTCCCAATATGTGGCACAATATCTGGCACATAGTAGACACTCATAGATGTTATAGCAATTTTCTTGAATTATGAGGTTACTCATTTCTTGCCCAGAGAAATATAGCTCAAAATTATAATACCTGTATATAAGCAGTCTTATTCTTGAAATTCTCCACATAGCTACCAATTGTCAATGGTGCTAGGTTAATCACGAAACAGAGCAAACAGGCTCAGTCTAGTCCCTGCCTATAGTTTTTATTAGATATTAGTCCTGATTCATGACTAAATTCTACTTCCATATCTGAATGAGTAGTCATTTAAAATCTAGGACAGACAGCATAACTGCAAGACATAAACACAGTAATACAAAAACACAACCAGACTATCTTACTCATTGTTGTAACTCCATAGCTTAGTGACTGGCATTGAACAAGTGCTCGATGAACACAAAAATAAACATGAATAAGTAAGAAAAAGGTTAAATGATGGCAGAAAGAAAGGGAAAAAAAGTGAAAGAAAGGAAGGAA
>NW_011888918.1:5904752-5906446 GCF_000151845.1 Pteropus vampyrus
TAACAGTTTTTTGGTGTAATCTTTAGAATTCTCTCTATATAATATCATGTCATCTGCAAATAATGAGAGTTTTACTTCTTCCTTTCCAATTCAGATATTTTTGTTTCTCTTTCTTGTCTGATTGCTGTGGCTAGGACTTCCAATACAACGTCGAAGAGGAGTGGTGAAAGTGGGCAACCGTGTCTTGTTCCTGATCTTAAGGAAAACACTTTTAGCCTTTCCCTTTTGAGTATGATGTTAGCTAGGTTTGTCATATATATGGCCTTTATTATGTTGAGGTATGTTCCCTCTATTCCCACTTTGCTGAGAGTTTTTATTATAAATGGATACTGAATTTTGTCAAATGCTTTTTATGCATCTATTGATATGATCATATGATTTTCATCTTTCAATCTATTAATGTGGTGCATCACATTAATTTACTTGCAGATATTGTACTAACCTTGCATCCCAGGAATAAATCCAACTATATCATGGTGTATGATATTTTTAATATATTACTGAATTTGGTTTGCTATTATTTTGTTGAGGATTTTTGCATCAATATTCATAAGAGATATTGGCCTATAGTTTTCTTTTTTGTAATGTCTTAGTCTGGTTTTGGAATAAAGGTAATGGTGGCCACATAAAAGAAATTAGGGAGCATTCCCTCTTCTTAAAATTTTTTGAATAGTTTGAGAATAGATATTAATTCTTTGAATATGTTGTAAAATTCGCCTATGAAGCCATCTGGTCCAGGACTTTTGTTTTGGGGGAGTTTTTGATTACTGATTCAATTTCATTGGTGGTAATCAGTTGATTCAGATTTTCTCTTTTTTCTTGACTCAGTCTTGGGAGATTGTATGTTTCTAGGAATGTATCCATTTCTTCTGGATTGTCCAATTTGTTGTCATATAATTGCTTGTAGTATTTTCTTATGATCCTTTGTATTTCTGTGGAGTCCATAGTTATTTCTCCTCTTTCATTTCTGATTTTATTGACTTGAGTCTTCTTTCTTTTGTCCTTGATAAGTATGGTTAAGAGTTTATTAATTTTATTTATCCTTTCAGAGAACAAACTCTTGGTTTCATTAATCTTTTGTGTTGTTTTTCTAGACTCTATTTTGTTTATTTCTGTTCTGATCTTTATTATTTCCTTCCTTCTACTCATTTTGGGCTTTGTTTGCTGTTCTTTTTCCAGTTCTTTTAAGTGTAAGGTTAGATTGTTTATTTGAACTTTTTCTTGTTTCTTGAGGCCTGTGTTGCTATGAATTTCCCTCTTAGGACTGCTTTCTCTCTGTCCCATAGATTATGAGTCGTTGTGTTTTCATTTTCATTTGTCTGTCAGTATCTTTTGATTTCTTCCTTGATCTCATTGTTAACCCATTCATTGTTGGTAGCATGTTATTCAGCCCCCATGTGTTAGTGTATTTTCCAGTTATTTTCTTGTAGTTGATTTCTAGTTTCATACTATTTTGATCAGAGAAGATGGTTGATATGATTCCAGTTTTCTTAAATTTATTGATACTTGTTTTGTGTTCTAACATATGGTCTAGAAAATGTTTCATGTGCACTTGAGAAGAATATATGTTTTGCTGCTTTGGGTTGAAATGCTCTGAAATATCTATTAAATCCATCTTGTCTAGTGTGTCTTTTAAACCTATTGTTTTCTTGTTGATTTTCTGTCTGCAAGATCTATTCATTGGTGTCAGTGGG
>NW_011888918.1:5906496-5907014 GCF_000151845.1 Pteropus vampyrus
TATCTATTAAATCCATCTTGTCTAGTGTGTCTTTTAAACCTATTGTTTTCTTGTTGATTTTCTGTCTGCAAGATCTATTCATTGGTGTCAGTGGGGTGGTAAAATCCCCTACTATGAGTGTATTATTGTTGACCTCTCCTTTTACACCAGTCAATAATTACTTCATGTATGTAGGTGCTCCTATGTTGGGTGAGTATATGTTTACTAGGGTTATGTCCTCTTGATGTATTGATTTATCATTACGTAATGCTCTTCTTTGTCTCTTATTATATCTTTATTTTAAAGTCTGTTTTGTGTGATATAAATAGTGCTACCCCGGCTTTTTTTTTTTCCTTTTTTTTTTCCTTTTTATTTGTGTGAAATATCTCTTTCCATCCTTTTATTTCAATCTGTGAGTGTCAGTGATTTAAAATGGGCCTCTCATAGACAGCATATGCATGGGTTTTATTTTCTTATCTATTCAGCTACTCTATGTCTTTTGATTGGAGCATTTAATACATTTACATTTAAAGTGATTG
>NW_011888918.1:5907479-5928174 GCF_000151845.1 Pteropus vampyrus
AGAAAGTTATAAGTCTTATCTGATTCCACAATTGGACTTAAGGCTTAGATTGTGCCGTACTCATCTTTGTATGTTCCTGGCATATAGAACACACTCAGTGAGTGTTGACTAAACAAATGAATGGATGAATTATTGAAAAAACTTGATTAGATAGAGACTGAATGAATGAGAAATTTTAAGATTTAGAGTTATAGAGAAAGAGAAACAAAAAGGCCAACATTTTAAATAAAAAGGAAAAATTAATTTTCATAAATATTTTAGGTTTTGCCTCATTCATGCATGCTAGCCTTACTTGTTTGAGCCTGCTGTCTATCCATCCACCCACCCATCCATCCATCCATCCATCCATCCATCTATCTTTCCATCCATCAATCTGTCCTCTTATTATTCATTCTCTCAAGAAACATTTTACAAGCATCTACTGTGAGCCAGGCACTGTGCTTTGGGTTTAGAGATTTTAGTTTGGCATTCAGAAAAACTTGCTGATTATCTAGCAGTAATATGGTACCACTGGTATTCTGGGAGCCAATATTCCTCAAAACTTTTATTCTGTGATCCATTCATTTATTCATCAATTCATGAAATATCTTTAAGCACATCCTCTCTGCCAGACACTGTATGAGGCACCAGGGATGCATTCTTTATCTTATGTATTCATTCATTCATTTATTCATTCATTTGATAAATAATTCTTAAGCAACTTGTAAGTGCCAGGCATAGATGGGGTCTCTGCTTTCAAAGAGCTTAATGAACATAGTGGTAAGGTTCAGACAATAGATAAGCATACAAATAATAAAATCGTTTAGATAATGATAAGGCAAAAAAAATAATAAAATCAAATGGTATATAATCAATGTGGTCTCTGCCCTCAGAGAGCCAAGATTTCTCAGAAAACAGAGCTATTACCAGATGATTTGAATGCACCCACCTGAATACTTTTGACATGCAAAGCCTTATGTGAGTACATATGAGTGTGTGACCTGGCCTAGGGGCACAGTAACAGGGTCTTGGAGAGAATGAAGCCAGAAGGACAAGCCTCATGCGGAGGCTTCTTTGGCCTGCACAGAGTGTCAGGGATAGAGTTCCTTGCCCTGTGACCCAGGCTGACCTTCCTGAGTTGTCTTCTGAGAGGGCAAATGTCTGCCTTCAAGCCACTCAGATGAAATCCCCACCATGTCTCCCTTGGTCAGGAACTTTGACTCACCGTTGACCTGGTTTTGAACTAGTGACCTGGAGGTGAATGACTCCTTATCTCATTACTAATTCCCCACAGCCACTTGCTTCCTCCTGTCAGCCACAAGCAGGAAGGTTTGATGAGAAAGGGGACAGAAGCCCAGCCAGGGGCCCTGAACCCATCAGCTGTAGCATCCACCTCAGTTTTAGCTCCTGCCATCTGGCTTCTTGCCATTCACCCCATCCTCTAGCCTGGTCTGACTGAACAGGTTTTGGAAGAAGCCAAGGTCATCCTGGGGCTGACCTCCACAGATGGATTCAGCCTGAGACTGCAGCTGTGGTGCAGCTCCACCATGAATGCTTAGAGTCAACACACACTTCTCTCTGGTGGACTTGAGCCAAATGAGGTCTGGGCCTCAACCAGGTAGGATCTGACTAAATCCAGAAACTATAAAATCACCTTCTTTGGCTTGACTCCTTCCTTTTCTCCACTCCATTTCCTTCTGGAACCCAATTTTCTCATTTCTCAGTCCTGTTCACTTTCCAAGCACTTGCCCTTCAAGACACCATCACCACATCTCTGAGGTTAGTGTTCAGGGGAGTTGAACTGTAACCAGGAACTTAGGTAAATAGATGAGAAAAAGTTATTGGGCAACATTCCAGAGTCTCAGTAAGGAAAGCTCAACAAGTATCCATCCCCACAGTTATTTGGGCCAAGGCCTATCACCCTCAGAAACCCAAGCCATAGAGGAGCACTGGCCTTCTGGACCACAAGCTAGACAGTCTTCTCAGGGGAATCAGGCTGGAATTGTTGGAAAGTGAGTTGGGTATCAGAAGCACTAAATTTTTGCTTTAATGGGCATAATTGCTGTGTGCTTCATTTTGCTGCCCTACAAACTGGCATAAAATACGTTCTTTTTTGTAGAAGATTATGATATGAGGAAGTGGAAGTGCTTCGTCTTTTCTAAAAATCATGACTTTAACCATCACACTATGAGTATATTTTTCTGAAAGCATATATTGCATTGTACTGAAATATCTCTTCATACATCTATTTCTTCCACTAGACTATGAACGCCTCCAAGGTGAGGGCCTTTTCTTATTCTTTTTTGTTCTCTCACTGGTGACTGAGTAAGTAAATGGCGAAGACAATAGCTATGTAGACAGCCCATTCAGAGTGAATTCAACTTTGATATAATGTCTCTTTGGATTTATCTTAGAACTTCCATCTAACAGTTCAGACACTAAAAATAACCTAACATAAAACAATTAAAATCAATATTTACTGAAAAGATAAATTAGAGTGTGATGTTTTGGTTTACAATAGATTAATTTAAAATGGTTAGCTTCAAAACCATGCATAATTATTTTCAGATAAAGTCATCTTACTCCCAGTCTTGAACTAGAATGCTCAGGAGAAGTGAGTGTCACCAGTAATCAGGTGGCAGTGTTTCTTATGATCACAAAGCACAAAGTCTCAGCTGAAACACACCATTGAATTCTGTGTCTCCTAGAAGTTACGGTCCACCATTCTCAGATATATCCTTAGGTCCACTGAGCTTAGACAATCAGAAAACCATGAAAGAACATTTTGGTCTTTCTTACATGGCCAATATTTGAGCAAGGACTTTATAGGGGAACAACTTCCCTAAACTTTGTCCCAGTATCATTTTCCTTGTTTTCATTCCCAGCTTTAGTTGACATTAGAGAAACCACACTTTATTCATTCTTAGTATTCCTAGAGAGAGAAGAGCCACAGTGGGGAACAAAAGACCTGCTTGGGTTTATCGGGCATCGACCTCTCAGCCTATGACTTCTCAGCACCTGAATAAAGCTTTCTCTTCTCTCTCCTCATCCTTATCAGCCTTGTTGTCTCCTTCATTTACAAAATTCAGCTAAATATACTAAGTTTAACTTCACAGTTTATCTTCGTGTTCGGCATGCATCAAGCTTACTTTTTTACCTCTTCGCTTTCTCTGTGATCTTGAGTAAGTCACTAGGCTTCTCTCTTTTGGCTTCACTTTCTTCATCTTTAAATGGAGAATGAGTAACTAGATGATTTCAGAGTTTCCCTCTAGTTTACAGTGTTTCTGTTCATCACAGTTTTCCTGGTTCCTAGCACAGTCCCTGGCACAGAGTGAAAGCTTAATAAACAATGTTGTATTAGTGAATGAATTCAATGATATAATGAATCCATCAATCACAGGGTACTTAATTTTAAGAGAGAATAGGAACTTAGCTTTAAGTCCTGACTGTCACTAGCTTGCTGGGTGAACTTATGACTTGCTTCCTGTCTCTAAGACCAAGGAGGGAATGAGATTTACCCAAAGTCATACAGCTAATCAGAGCAGATCTAGGGCTAGAATGCAGGTCTTCTGGTTCTCTTCTACTGAAATGCACTTTATAGAAATCAGGTCTTTTTTAAAAGACCTGTTGATATCACTTTTTCCTCCAGACCCCGGATTTAGAGCAACTGCAAGCTCGAGAAACAACACGTGCCTTCAGGAAAGGAGGCCTTCAGGGGCCTCTAACCAACAATTTCTCCTTACCTGCCAAGTAGAGATAAGCAACCACCAAGTGGGCTGAGTGATGTGAGCTGATCTCACAACCCTGCTTAGCCAGGGTCTGCAGTTTCCTCCTGGAGGCAGCTCATGTCTGAGCTGCTGGCAAAGGTGTCTGCTTCTGCCACCTCCTAGTGTGGAAGCCCGAGTCTAGAAAGGGACCCTGAAAGTTGGAGCTTAAATCAGAAGATTCTTTTAACTTAAATCTTCTATTGGGGCAGAGATGGCCCATATTCTTATCAACAGGCTGTGGCCCTGGTAGCTAGCTGTCTGCCTGAAGCAACCTGAACTGGAGTTCATTTGGGTTCCTCCTTTAAGCTCCTCTCTACTGTAGCTTCCCCACCATCTTGCAGGAAGGATCGTCTTCCTCTTCTCCTTAGCTGGCATGGTGACTCAAGAGTAGGCTTAGAATTTACCCCAGTGCACTGATTCCCAGGACACTGTCTTTCTGTCAGAAGGACTGTGGAGTTTGCTGTGAAAGACATAGGCTTTGGCATCAGATAGACCTAGATTTGCATCCCAGTTTTACCACTTACTAGCTGTGTAAGTTGGGCTAGCTATTTAATTTAAATTAGTTTACCCTATGTAAAATGGCCATAATAGGAACTACTTCGTGAGATTGTTGTGAGAATTAAATATGCAATATTTCTAAAACCTACTACAATACCTGAACTACAGTAAGTGTAAATAAATACTACCTAAGTAATTCTTTGGTGCCATCTAGTTCCCTGGAGTCCTGAGATCTCTCCCAGGAGTTTAAGAGTTCCTTGGTAGGGAGGGAAGCAAGGAGGGGAGGAAAGGAGATTTGGGTTATTTGTCCTCTGCTAAAACAAATGCTCTGTTATTTGTCGTCTCTGTCCACTTCTGAGAAAAGTCTGAATACCTCCACACTAGTCCAATACTCTCATGTGGCAGATGAAGAAGCAGAGGTCCAGGGACTTTAGTAACATCACATGATTAGTCCAAGATAATGTTGGGAGGCAATATTCTGTAGTGTCTAAGAGTACTTATGTTGCCTGGGTCAGGTATCTGTTCTATCACTGCCTAGCTTCATCATAATCTTGAACCTCTTTGTGCTTCTATTTCTTCCTTTTTTAAAATGGGAGGTAGCAACAGTGCCTACTTCTAAGGACTTTGTGAAGATTTATATGAAAAGATAAATTTTCATATCTAAAGTGCTTAGAATGGCATCTGATATGGAGTGCTTGTGAAGCATTAGTGATTAGTATTAAAACACTTGACCCTACTTCACAGTCTAATAAGATTTAACTATGAGTAGGATATTGACTTTTAGTATGTGCATATCCTCCGCCACACCCAGGATGTCTCATGAGGTGAAAATAGCTTCAGTGGGCTGTGACCAACATGGAGACAGAGATGAGTGAAGTGGCATGTGTCCTCCAGCCCTGAAGCTCTTCTGCCTGGGCCAGACACCCTTGCGAGACAGTGAGTGGTGGATAACTTAGTTGACTGAAGGAGGAAAGCCCATGGAGGGCAAAAAAGGAGAGGCTGGAAGAGGAGAGGCTCTATTCTAAATAATTTCTTCCTCAACAGATATCACTGTGGATGGACTTGTGGAACAGGGTCTGAGGGACCGTTTGGGTGCCATTTTGACCACTAGAGGTCAGTGGAATGTTTACCATCCTTACCGTGGTATCCCTATAGGAGAGGCACGTCCACAGCAAGATCACCCTAGTGCCACCTCACCCCACCCCCGGCCCTCTTGGTAGACTTTTGTTTTCCAGGAGTCTAAGTCACCTACGTTCTTTCTTTGGTCCTTCTGTGACCATGCAGCACTGGCAAGGCAAGGCTCTGGGCCAAGAATGGAATGTATGACATGTGGCTAGGGACCCATTTTTCCTTTAAAGTTAAGTGGCCCAAGTGTTCAAGATAGTCAGTGTCCCCCACTTTCTACCAAATACAGTCCAAACTCTTCAAGAGCCTTCTGAGGTTGCCTTGCCTGACTTTTGTCTTCCCATTTCCAACATCACATCCTTTGATCCTCTCTACCCTCTGTTCACTCTCTGGCCTCTCTTCCCAAACTCCATAACCAGAAGAGTTTTCTCCATATGTGATATTCTATAACACATAGCTCCTCTCCTATACCATTGACCACATACTACTGTGTATGGCAGTCATTTCTGTAGCTGTCTTAGTTCATTTTCTAGACTGTGAGCTCCTTGAGGTTTTGGTCTGTAATTTTTTTTGGTAGATCCACAGGTCCTAGTCCAAATGTGATGTTAATAACCATTTCTTGAATGAACATATGGCCATTGTTCAAATATATCACGTATTTTTCATTGCAGCTAATTGAGCCCACTGGCCCAAACCAATATGTGAACATCTCTGTGCAGAAAGAAAAAAAATCTAGATACTTCTCAGAGGCTATCGACTCCAGCCTCTGTCTCAAGGCAAGCTGGTGCTTCATTACTCCATGCTGGGCATGCTCACCTATAGCGATGTTCTTTGCCTTTCCCTGGACACATAATTAGATTACATGTCCTAGCCTCTCTTGAAATTAGATGTCATCATGTGACTAAATGGCCGATAGAATGGGAACAAATTCATGTGTACTTCTTCCTGGCGTGGCCCATAGTAATCTACTATGTACCATCCCCAATCTCTTTCCCCTAGAGGACCTAGAGAATGTAGAGTCATGAGTGGAAAGGTGCCTGCATCCCTATGTGACCATAAGCAGAGCCTATCTGCTGATTATGAGCAAGAAATTAACTCTTAGAGCCACAGCTCTCTGGGCTATAGTAGGGATGATGCCTTGGAGAAATTCAAAGGTAAGGGATTCTTTTTTTCCCCTCACTATTCTAAAATATATGAGTCATAGAACTTTAGAGCAAGAATGAATGTACCCATCCCCCAAATTTTATTTAACAGATTAACAAATTAAGAATCAGAGAGATGAGTCAACTCACCCAAGATCACACAGCTACTTGGTAGCAAAAACAAGATTGGAATGTAGGCTTTCTTTCCCTCCCGTATGCCAGCCTCTGAAGGATGTCCCAGGTGAGCCAGACCAATTTCTGAAAGGCCAGACCTCGCAATACTGCTTCCCTTTGTCTATTGTTTATTTCTGCCTTGCAGCATAAAAGAATCCAGGTGACTGCACAACTACTGAGAAAATGCCAAATAAAGATGTTAAACTCTCTACTGGGATAAAAAAAAAAAATAGTTTGCAGCCCTAGGACACTAGGATCGAAAGGTAGAGATCCAAGATCAAATATTAAGCCAAGTTCAGCAGGAATTATGGCTAGAATACAAAGGAAGTTTGGGAGAAACAGAAGGTAATTTAGCTGAAGGAAAGAGTCCTAAAAATGTCCTTTGGCTTACTTTTGACACAGCCCCTGGGTCTCATCATCATAATGACTGTATTAGTCTGAGAACTATAGAGGAAGCTTCTATATTCTTAGAGAATACATACATAATTGTGAGCAGAATGTTGGTACAAATATGAATGGTAAAGACATCCTGGTGAGGCCTCAGATGGAAATGAAGAACATGGTATTGGAAACTGAAGGGAAAACAATCCTTTGTTATAAAATGGCAAAAAACTTGGCTGAACTGTATTCATGTTCTAATGTTCTTTTGTTTTATAGAACTCACGAATGATGAAATTGGATATTTAGCTGAAGAGACTTTTAAGCAAATTGTTGAAGGAGTGGCTTGGTTCCTCCTGACTGTTTATAGTAAAATGTGACAGGCAAGAGATAAATTGAAGATGAAATCGTTAAGCAAAATGGACCAGAACTTGGAGGTTTGGAAAATTCTCAGCATATTTGTATTGCAAGAAATAAGTTTGTTTTAAAGAGAATACTAAGGGTGTGACTGAACAACCACATGATAAGAGAGATTATGGGTGCAACTCATAAACTTAATCAGCCATTTTAGCAGAGGTCAGGAAATAGAGATGGGATCGTACCAGCAAAGACACTGCCAGTTTGAACTAAATGGGAGAGAGAAAGTGAGAGCAAATGAACGAAGAAGGCTGTTGGATTTCTTGGATTTGACAAAATGAGATGATAGAGCTATTTGGCTGCAAATGTGTGCTATCCTTTCAGAAAAGGGAAGAAGGACACCAAAAACAATTCAGAGATCACCAGGGCTGCCACTCCTGCAACAGGCCCAGAATGTACAGGCTAGGATTCCAGGGGGAAGGGGAGGGGCAAGGCTGTCTCTACTTCCTTGTCAAAGGACAGGCCCACTTCCCCCCACAAAAAGAGCCATAACATGAGCTCTCCCTCCACTCCCCAGAGTGCTGCCACATGGATGGGGCCCCACATCGAGCCACTGACCTTGGCACAGCCTTGGGGATGACATGACATTGCCACCCCAATGGGCTTGGAGAGCAAAGCACTGAGCCAAAAAGGATTATTCTCAAGCCCTAGGATCTAATGGAATTTGCCTTGCTAGATCTTGGACTTGCTTGGAACCTGTTACCCCTTCCTTCTTTCCTATTTTCCTCTTTGGGAATGAGAATGTCTATCCTTATCGCACCATTGTATTTTAAAAACACGTATTTTGTTTGGTTTCACAGGTTCATAGCTGGAGAAGAATTTTGCCTCAGTATAAATAGTACCTCACATCATCTTTTTATATCTGATTTAGATGAGATTGGACTGTGGACATTAGAGTTGATGCTGGAAAGAGTTAAGACTTTGGGGGCTTTTAGGATAGAACGTATGTATTTTGCATACAAGACAAACATGATTTGGGAGAGCAAAGGGAAGAATACTATAGATTGAATTGTGTCCCCCTAAATTCATATGTTGAAATCTTAACCCTCCAATATGACAGCATATGGAGATCGGGCCTTCGGAAAGTAAGTTTAGATGAGGTCATGAGAGTGAAGCCCCTATGATGGGATTAGCGTTCTAATAAGAAGAGACCAGAGCATTCTCAAGAAGACCACTGTTGATAAGCCAAGAAGAGGGTTCTCATGAGGAAATGACTCTTCCAGCACCTTGATCTTGGCCTTCCAGTCTCCAGAACTGTGAGAAATAAATGTTTGTTGTTTAAGCTACCCTGTTAACGGCATTTGTTATAGTAGCCTGAGCCGACTAACACAATAATTAAAAGAGTTTTGCTGGGATCATCACAAAGAGAACCATTGGCTATTCAGCTTACAGTAGACAAATCCACAAATAACACAAATGAGCAGAAGTCCACGAAAACACATGGATCTTGGAATAGAAATTAGAAACGCAAGTCATGACTTAGTACTAGCATCTTTATAGGGATCAGAGATAGCTGAGGTATTTGGGTTTTAAAAAGTGGGGTTAAGTGCTAGGAGAGCAGGAATTTCAGGTGCTTTTCAAAATTACTTCCTTCAGAAAGTCTTCCCTGGCCTCTATCTGTTTCTCCTTGAAGGTTTAACAACTTAATCTCAGAAATATTTCCAGCAACAGCATCATCTACCAAGCCTTCTCTGTGCAGAGTAGGAATGAATGAGTATTCTTTTCCTGTCTTTAACTGAATGCCAGGGAGAACAAAAGCAAAATATTCATTTTCATCTCATTCTAGGATGCTCTGCAGGAAGCAATAGCCCTTCACATTTTTTATGGCACTCTATATTATCATCATTTATTCTCATAACAAACCCTGTGAAATGGTTGGTATCATTATCACATATTACAGATAAGAAAATCGAGGCTCAGAAAGGTTAAATAACTTGCCCAAGATCATTTCATTAATAAAGAGTAGAACAAGTACCCTAGTCCAAAGCATATGCCTCCAGAGGTTATACGCTTATTACTATGCAGTACCATCTCTCCAGGCATGTGTGCCTGTATGTGTACACATATGCACAAGTGACAGGCATGTGATGGGAGGACAGGGGGTAATTCTTTCTGTCCACTCAAACTCTTTGAGTGAAAGTTCCACACCTAAAGGGTAGATTGCTACTGTTTATTAATATAATAATTTTATTAATACTTGCATTGATAAAATACTTATTATTTTGAAAAATTCTTTCTTTTAAAAATGAGGACTGGAGAAGGGATAAGACACAGAGGCAATGGGAGTTGTCATTCCCATTGTCATTCCCATTCATTCATACATTCATGCATTCATTCACTAAGTGTTCCTTGAGTCTTTTTTTTGTGCTCAGTATAGTGCAGGTGCTGCTGGCCTCCCTGGACATAAGACCCAGTCTCTACGCTCGCTGTCACCATGCTCAAGACCCTGTACTGGAGTCCATCTTTCCATGATGATGACTGTCAATCTGTCAGGGCAGCCTCCGGCTAGGACTCCCCAATACCTGTGTAGACAATCTCTGTGGTGGATATAGCCTTTACCCTGGCATTCAGCGGCAACAAGAAAAGAATGCACTTTCATTCTTCCCAGGCTCTACCTGGGTGTGATGGGTGCTGCTGTCACTGGAAGGAATCTGTAAATAAAGCCTGGCTAATCTCTTTAGCCGGATGGCGGTGTCAGCCGGCTTGGAGCTGCAGGAAAGCAGCATCATGCTTTAGATTCCCCAAATTGTTAGAGGCAGTGGGTGAGCCACAGCAGATCCCACCCAAACAGAAAGGCCTGAGCTGGCTTGCCTGAGGGAGGGGGGTTGAGTTCAGAGTTTTCTCTCCCTCTGCTGATCTGGGCATGCCCTATGAAGCTTCTTTACCAAAATAGAGGGACTGAGCAAAGTCCCTGGTTGCCAGGCAACTGGGTGGTGTCCTGGAGCACCAACATTGCCACTTCTGCCCCTCTGGACAGCTATCCAGGGCTTATAGGAGAAATCTGAACTCTTTGGCCTGGTCCATGAGGCTCTCCGCGGTATGACATATCCAAAGCTATATGTCGGTGGGTCTCTGAAGCTTATATAAATTGTGGGATCCTCTTTAAGAAAAGAATACAAAATAGCTAGGGCCTTTCCCAGGGTCTTGGCAGTGAGAGGGTGAAGCTTTAGCTTCATTAGGATCATGAAAAGATCCACTTTTGCCCACATTTAACTTTTCTGTCCTCTTTTTCTTAAATCTTAGCTAAATCTCTCCATTCCAGCCAACATTCCTATTCCATGAGCACCTTCCACATTCTGTTCAACATTCTAACTTATGTTTCTGTGAGATAAGTCTCTATGTAAGATGACTGTAAGCTCCTTGAGAAAGTAGATTAACATTTATTAGAGAGACTATTTTATTGAGTGCCTCCTATGTGTCAGCATTGTGCTAGATACATCCTGCAAGGTAGGGAAATACTAAATACTATTAATTCCATATTATGTGCTACGTCTCAGAGTTGTTACGTGATTTGCCACTGGTCCCATAGCTAGTAAGTAGCAAAAAAGATATAATTTAAAAATGACATTTCTGATTCCAAAATCTATGCCCTTTTATCTATACTAAACTGCCCTTATTCTTTTCTGTGTCCTCTGTAATATCCCCCATAAAGCACAGTATCAGATATTATGGTATTATGGTATCCATATTCCCCAAACCACTTATACCTGGATGAGAATGTCCCTTACAGGGAAATGGAGTCAAAGATTTGCAACCGGGTCCCAGAAAAATTCAAGACAATGTCACTTCCATACTAGACCTTCTAAGCGTTTACTATTTAATGTTCATTAGTTGGCTGTTTTATCAGACATCCATTTCTACTTTCCACATGCACTGACTTATCCTATGTGTATCAGTTTGCTATACCACAATAATGCTGTAGAAAAATCACCCTAAAATCCAATGGCATTCATCCAGAAGCTTTTGCTTCTTGCTCAGGCATCTATGGATTAGCTGGAGCTCAGCTCTTAGGTTCTGCTCAGCTGGGCTTGCCTTGATTTCTAATCTGCTCCTTGTGTCTCTTATCCTCCTTGGGTCAGTGGTTACCCAGAGTGAATTTATCTCAAGGCAGACAGGTGCCCAAGAGGACCAGACCAACTACCTAAACATATTCAAGACTTTGCTCACGTCTTCATGTCTTCTAACAAAGAAAGTCCTATGGCCAACCTCAAAGTCCAGGGCAGGGAAGTATATCCTGCCCACCATGAAGACACAGGTACATGGCATCATTGTGGGGACTGAAGAACTGAGATGGCCCGTATCACTACCACAGTGTAAAGTCTAAGAGAAAGACGCCTCAACTCATCTTCCAACTCTCAAAATAGGCTTCCAGTCAATTCAAAGGGTGTCATCATATTCTTTTCAAATTTCTCCAAATCACTTTAATTTCAAATGCAACTTGTTATATGCTATGTAATATTCAGAGGAGAGTAGAAAGGATATGGCGAGCACTGAAAAATCAAAACTACTGGATTATGCAGCTTCCAAGGAAAAGCAGACCATCCAAGTAGAAAAACCACTTTTCAGAATAATCTCTGTGAGATAAACTCAAGATCACTTCAAATCTTTTGGTCTCATCTTGAGTAGGTCTAACCATAGTTAGAGAAGAGACTCTCCTTCCACCTATAAAAGATCCTTAAGGAACTTTTCAAGTCATTTGATATCAATCAATGAGGCAGTTTGCATTCTTTCCCTGCATGTGCTGTGTGAGTAGAAGTTTGGTGTCTCACCTATTTTGAACGAACCATCTGTCTAAATTGGACTAACTTTAGCCTGGGGAATGTAGGTAAACAGAGGAAGGCACCTGGAATGCACTTACAATAAAACAAAGGAACAAAAGGTTAAAAGGCACTTTGGAATTCTTGAGGAAGAACCCCATACTTAAGTTGTCAGGGAATGCATTCTCCTTTTAAGACTATTTTGTCATTGTCACTGGAAATTAATGTCAATGATCATTGAAAAAAATATCTTTTGCAAAATATATATAGCAATTATGCATTTTTTTACAAGTCCAGAAATGGGTGCACCAAAAATAGTAACGGAATTATTTCGATATAGTGAAATCATAAGCAGTTTTTTTTCTCCTTTATTTTATTTTTACTTTCTGTTTCTTCTTCTTATATAATAAAAAGGTGGGGGATAGGGAAAGGGAGGTTAAAAGAAGAAAAAGAACAAACTTAAAACTTTTCTTTTCTGGAAATAGCCAGTCATTGAGAAAGTGTATTTATAATGTGTCCTCAAACATATTCTGCAGACATGGTTCTCCATGCTGTTAATAGCTGTTAGGTAGTGGTGATAAATTACAATAAATTAATTTGGAAAGAACTGTCTTAGACAAAATTAAAACTTAGGAAAAAAGAAAAACTACACGAGTTAATACCCAGGAAGAGAGCAGAGTAAGTAACATCTTAAACTAAACCACTGGTTCTTTTTTCAAGAAGCAGCTCTCTAGGAATTTCTGCCCTGCTTCTCCATGTCCTCAGTTTTACATGAAGCCTGTCCCTCAGAGAAGGCAGCATGTCCCAGCATTGCTGTGATTAAGTGAGTAGTCCGTCCAGTATTGGCGCTTCATATTATTTAGCCCTTTTGCCCATGGATATAAACCATATTCTCCAATTTAGCACTAATAAAAATGATAGTTTAGCCCCTATCACTTCTTCCTATGTCCTATTTCTCTGATGGTTCTGATTTGGGATGGGAAAGAGTGTTATTTATTGAGCTTTTTCAGAGACCTCTACACTGATGACCCCACTGTCCTTCCTAAGTACCACTGCTGTCTGTAGCTGTCAGCATTGACTCGGTGGCCTGTCTACGACCACTAGCTCACAGCCCTTGCTTACCTTTAAGCTTCCACTTAAACTTCTCGTCTCTTCACTTTTAGTCCTTACTGAAAGATCCCACACTTATTTATTTGTTTATTTATTTGTTTATTTGTTTATTTATTTATATATTAAGTAAGTTAGAGAGGGTTCCTTCTCCCACGGGATTTACAGTCTAATGAGAGTCAACCACAAGTAAGAAGCACATTAATAAATAATTTTAGATAATTTGAGAGATTAATAAATTTAAAAAATAATATAACCCAATGTGATGGAGAATATCTGTGGGCAACTTTAAATTGAGTATCAGGATGTGGTATTTAAAAGGAAATCTGAATGACAAGAAGAAAGTAGTCATGCAAACATCTGGAGGAAGAACATTCTGGACAGAGGGCATATTTACAAAGGCCCTGAGGGGGAAATGAGTTCGATGGGTTTGAGAAAGAGAAAATAAGATGTTATAGCTGAAGCACAATGAAAGAAGAGAGCGTGATACAGGTAGAAAATAGGCTGACAGGGGCCAAATCACATGGGGTCTTTGTGGGTTATTGTGAGGAGTTTGGAGTTTTGGACAAAGTGCAGTAGCAAGCCATTGGTTGCTTTCTTGACTGGAAGCTCCTGGAATTTTGGAGTTCTTCACCTTAGACTAAGCTCTAGCTACTTTGAACCTTTTTTTGGTAACATACCAGGAAGAACCCTGGGCCTTTCCCTGTTCACTGTTCTTATGATGGGTCATCACTCTTGTCAGGTAGAAAAGCGAGATTATAAATCATTAAAAGCTCAAAGTTTAAGTTCCACCCTTTCAGGAATATCCATGGTTGCTTGCTGGGGTTTTTTTGTTCTTTTTTGTTTTGATTTTCAAGAATTACATTAAAGGTCAATGCTTAAGCCAAAGAAGTGAGTCACTGATAGTAGAACATCAGGCATTTCTGGGAGATCTCTTCAGGTCTCTAAAGTAGGCAACCCCGCACTCTGTGTATGCATTATTGTAGAGTCAGGGACAAGCTCTGAAAAAAGAAAAAATATAGTAGGAGTGGGAGAGAAATACAAAAAAGGAGCGCCAATTATTTCAGTAAAAAAAGTAAAGAAACTGGAAGTGCATCCCCCAAAGAAAGAAACGCAATGCAACACCGATGAGGAAATCCCCTCCTTAACCAACTGAGCACTTTGAAAAGCAGATGTGAACAGAGAAAAGGGGAAAAACGCATTGTCTAAGATGGCCCGTGGAGTTCACTATTTAGAGCAGATGTTGTTGGGAAATATGGGGAGGGGGAAGATTCTCATGCTTCGCTGGAAAATATTCCACCCAAATGAAAAATTCCATTTTTCTCACTCTGCCCTGCCAAAAATCAAACTCCAGGCACTGCAGACACATGGGAGAGAATCACCCACTGGGAAGCCCCAAACCATTAAAGCCGCCAGAAATCAGCTTTGAAACTCGATCATCTGATTGGCTGCAGGGACTTCAGACTCACCTGTCACTCCCTGGAGATGAGGACGAACTTTTATTTCTAGCAACCTAGTTCTCCAACTGGGAGATAGCTTCAGAGGTCATATTCTGTCTCTATTACAAGACAATTGTAATTTCCCCTAATATTAAAAAGTTCCAGGCTCACAGGGATCTCTAATTCACACATCTTCAGAGAACATCAGTGAGGTGCCCTCTCCTCTTTTCTAAGTTACAAACCTTTTAGATTCACATACTTTATAAATAGTTATTGTGCCACTGGAAGCAGAAGGTTTCAGTATTATTTGGATCACTTATTCTTTTGATTTGGGTGCCATGCTGTCAGGAGAAGAAATAAAAAAAAAAAAAAAAGCATTCTGCTTTGCTATGCAGACAAATGAGGAACCACTGAATCCTTTGGAAGTTCCCCTCACTTTCAGGGGTTGGGGGACTGTTAGCTTCTTCTCTCTTTCAAGATCTCTATCTACACATTGCAGTCTGAAACCTGCCATACAGAGATAGTGAGAGAGATATACCTCCTGGGAAGACCTGGATAAGCCAGGTATCAGTGCAATCAAAAGTGAACAAAACTATTACAAAAAGCAAGGCAGATATCCAGGAAAGCAAGAATGGCCCCTGTTTGTTTGAGTTTAGTTCCTGTCTGAGCTTGAGGCAGGATGGCGTTTCTGAAAATACCCACTTTTCCTCCTCCTTTCTAAGTTCAGTTCATTTCAATCCAGCAAACTCCTGTTAAGTGTCTTTAACGTGCCAAGCTCACTCTGACATGGTCTCTGCCCTCACGATGAGGTGGAAGAATTAGCCAGCTAGAGCAGGGCTTGGCAGGACCAACCAGGCCAAATGTGGCCCGCTACCTGGTTTTGTACAGCCAACAGGCTAAGAATGGTTTTCATCTTTTTACTTGGCTTTTTAAAAATCAAAAGAGTAATTATATGTTGTGGAATGTGAAAATTTTCTGAAATTTAGATTTCAGTGTCCACACATAAAGTGTTTTGGGAACACAGCCCTCCCATTCATTTAGTCCATGGCTAAATGAATGGGAGTTGAGTAGTTGCAACAGAGACCACATGGCCCTCGAAGCCTAGAATATTCACTCTCTGGTTCTTGACAGAAAAAAGTTTGCCGAGTCCTGGGCTAAAGTTATATTCCCAACAGCTTTTGTACAAAGGGTAATAATATAAGGTCATTTCCAAGTTAACAAAAATTGCATGCTATCTAAGCATTCTTGTATATCCTATCATTTATTACAAATGACTTAATAACTTGGTTTAAATACCGCTCTTCTATATTTATGCAGGGTTTTTAATATTCTAGGATCAGGGGAGGTCTTTGGTGCCCCTAAGAAAGTTGTGAAGTGATGTTAGAGCAAGCATAAGTGAAGTGTCAGGTACTGGAGATAATAGAGCATCATGGGTGACACCCATGCTGGGTTCAAATGGGAGTGCCACCACTAAGAGAGTATGACCGTGGGCAAGCTGTTGAACTTCCCTGTGCCTCAGTTTCATGATCTATAAATTGGGCGTCCTAAAAATATTTACCTAACAGATTTTTCCAAAAGATTAATTAAAAGACATAAAGCATCTGAAAGAATGCCTATTCCTATTAGTGTCAGCCATTATTATTAGTGTCACAACTTGTACATTCTTTAAAGCTTATGTACTTGCACACTGTCATTTAGTGATTAGTGATGAGTGATGTTGGCTAATGTTTATGATGCTCTTCTAATGAAGTCGGTTTGCTTGTTTGTTTTAAAACAATCCTTGGCAATAAGTTAAAGGGAACTTAACTGGTTGTAAAATAAAGCTGAAATCTCTCTAAAGAAAAACCATCACAAAGACATGACGTAACTTCATTTTCTAGAATGTAGACACAGATAAGGGCCAGCTGAGAGTTAAAGCCGGCGAGATAAGCAGGATGTTTTGTTGTGTTGAACATTAAAAGAAGACTCTTGTGGCAGCAAAATATAGAGCAGAAGGTCAAAAGAATTAGACATATTAACCTTGACAAACAACCACGATAGAATAGAAAAGCTAGTTAGTGACTGTTAAAAATAAATCTGGACACCACCAGTCAATAAAAATTTTATTCAGAACTATTGTATGAATATGAACTTAAATATCAAAATATTTAATGCTTTCTCATGCATTATATTATTTTGAACTTTGATCTAATATGCACAAGTGGAAATTAGAGAGCAATTTAAATGGCTGTTAAGAATTTAATAAAAAATTACATTTTGTACAATTCACTGAAGAGCCAATCCCACTTTTTAAAAATATTTTTTTAATTTTCAATTACAGTTGACATACAATGTTAGATTAGTTTCAGGTGCACAGCATAGTGATTAGACATTTATATGCTTATGAAATGATCACCCTGATAAGTCTAGTACCCATCTGATACCACACATAGTTATTACAATATTACTATTTTCCCTATGCTGTGCTGTACCTCCTCATGACTATTTTTATAACTAGCAATTTGTATTTCTTAATCTTTTCCCCTTTTTCACCTATCTTCCCAACTCCCCTCCCATCTGGCAACCATCAGTTTGTTCACTGTATCTGTGAGTCTGTTTCTTTTTTGCTTATTTATTTTGTTCTTTAGATTCCACATGTAAGTGAAATTATATGATACTTGTCTTTCTGTCTGACTTATTTCCCTTAGCATAATACCCTCTAGATCTATAATGTTGTCACAAATGGCAAGATTTAATTCTTTTTGTATGGCTGAAGAATATTCCATTGCATATTTTACCACATCTTCTTTATCCATTCATCTATTGATGGGCACTTAGGTTGATTCCATACCTTGGCTATTGTAAATAATACTGCAATGAACATAGAGATACTTATGTCTTCTCAAATTAGTGTTTTGGGTTTCTTCAGATAAATACCCAGAAGTAGAATTGCTGAGTCCTTCTTAGTCTTGTTATAGCCTTTGTTTTAAAGTCTATTTTGTTTGATATGAGTATTGCTACACCAGACTTTTTTTGTTTCCATTTGCATGAAATATTTTTTTCCATCCCTTTATTTTCAGTCTGTCTGTGCCTTTTGATCTGAAGTGGGTCCCTTGTAGGCAGCATATGTAAGGGTCTCGTTTTCTTATCCATTCAGCCACCCTGTGTCTTTTGAATGGAGCATTTAATCCATTTGCATTTAAAGTAATTAATAATAGGTATGTAGTTATTGCCATTTTGTTACTCTTTAAAGTTATTTTCACCAGTAGGAAAAATCTGAGGCCTCTAGACCTCTAGGCAGGCATCAACATTCTTTGAGGTGGTAACTCTCCTAAACACACAGAGACAGCTGGGAAGAATTCATCAGTTTCTACAAGGCTCGCTTTGTAATCCCTCAAGTTTTTGAGTGATGGTCAATATCATAGTGTGACAAAGAGGGTGATGACTCCTGGTTGAGGAGTCACGAACACCAGCTCTTTCACCAGCTAGCCGTGTGACCTTCAATAAGCCACTTACCTCTCTGACCTCAGGTTTCTCATCTGACAAAAGAAGGGAGCTGACTGGTTGAACTTTAGGTTTCTTCTGAATTATTAGATACCATGACCTTTAAGTTGCAAACTGGCAGCACAACTTTTGTCATCTCTGCTTCTACATTTGGTCAACTCTTGAGGGTCTATAGCATGGGCGGGTGCAGGGAAAGGAATGGGTAAGACGACAAAAGCAATTTACAGATATTTTAAACTTTATTTTCGCCTTCTGTGAAAGAAACTCATAAGAAACCAGGAGGATTGGTTTCAGTTTGACTTTTATACTTTCTATTAAACATCCATGATGGGCCGAGCTGAACATGACATGGTCCCTGATAGAAGGATTGCTTATAATTGTGTCTATGATGTCTTTCTATATTTACTTATTTTACAATGGCCAGGAAAAAACCAGAGAGAACTTGGGGGAACTCATGAAAGGATCCTTTTAGTTATATAATCTACAGCATTTATGATTTTTTTTTGGAATCACCCATTTGACATGTCCCATTTCTTTTCCCATGCTCATCTATTACTATTTGCCCACCCCCGCCTCTTAACTTCAATGGAGCAAATCTCTTACTCTCCTTTGCCTTTACAAAGATCAGACTATTTTTCATATGTTAGGACATGACACTGGTCTTGAGGGGGAGTGGAGTGACTGGAATCACCAGTTGCAATTATATTACTTTAAAAAGACAATATTAAAAAAGTGCCTGTGAGAAGGTGCTTGCTATGGTCCTGTAAAGTTGCACTTCTCAGACTTGGGAAGCTTATCACACCTCTATTTTGAAACAAAAGAAGAAAAATAATAAATATCCTCAGAGAGAGATCTTCTTGGGATGATAATTACTACCTCCCAAATTGTGTTTTAGGGGTAAAAACACAAAACTGGACAGGGTGAGAGTAATCCAAAAGCAAATCAGACTTTAAAAGGTAAGTTATTATTTCATAAAAGAAACTAAACCGGAAAGTGGTACCTGCATTCCTAAAGAGAAAGGTTACCTCTAGAAAAGTGAAAAAGTGAAGATGGGCATCTTAGGGTAGGACCATCCCCTGTGAAGTAGTATTGTACTACCTACCCTTGAAAACACCTTTAAACCCCATCCTTATTCTATTCACTCTGTAAGGGCAGAAATTTTTTTTTTCTTTTCTGGCTTTGTGTTCATTGTATTTACCCAAGTACTCAGAATAAAGCCTGGTATATAGTAGGTGCTTAGTAAATCTGTTGACTAAATGAATAATGCTAATACCCAGGAAACCATCTCTCCGAATTTATCTGCGGCTTGCCAAAACCCCAAGTCACGTGAAAGAGAGTCAGGCACCAACAGACACTCTTCCTTGTGGAAGAGTGTTCCTTGGGTCGCGTCTCAGGTCAGCTCTGTAGAGACACTCTGAGATGGAGGTTTACAGAAAGTTTATTGTGGAGTGAATGTGGAAAAAGTACTTATAGGGAAGTAAAGGAAGCAGGACAGTCCCAAAGGCCTCAGATCGTCCTATAGGGAGTTCTGGGACTGAGATGGCTCCTAGGAGTTGTCTTGCCCTAAGAAAGGGGATCAGGCCTATATATACCCCCACCCACCCATCATCCAATGTAGGCTACCCACTGTGGAGTATGTGAACTTGGGTAAGTTTTTCTTCGGCAGAGGGCATTTCCTAGATGGACCAGCCACCTATACTTCCAGTAACTGGGAGAACCATCTGAAGATAGGTTCTGGGCAATTACCACAGCATCCACACAGTGGACTTTCCTTGTGGGTTTAGAGAAGAAAAGATTTTCATCATTTTGGTACCACACGCTAGAGGTAGCTGTTTCATCTTGGGTTCCTTGGTAGCAGGCCACAGAAACCAATTCTGGCTCCCTTAATCTATTGAAGGAACAAGAGGGAGGTCACAAATGGATAGGAAGCTGCTTAACTAGGCATAGATATGCAAGAAGGACCAGAACTGGCATCAGAACAGCTTTTGAACACCAATTATGGCCACTGCCCTGGGAATTACTGTACATCAATTTTTTTTGTTGTTGTTGTTTTTCATCCTTCCATCACTCTGCTCAAGATCTGAAGAATTGGAAAGAAGAATCTGATTGGCTTATTTTAGTTCACGTACCTATGACTTAGCAAGAAACAGTCCCACCAAAATTGCCACAAGGTGGTAGGGTCCATGTGAAATGAGAAATGTATACACATGCGTGTGTGTGTGTGTGTGTGTGTGTGTGTGTGTGTGCGCACGCGCCTACACACATACACACAAAAGAGTAGATGACAATTAACCAAGACGATGCATCCCTTTTCTCCACCTAATCGAAATGATATGAACAATGGACTCGGACACCACTCTGGGCAGAGAGAGGGTGTAGGAAACACCTTGGCCATAGTCACATCACGCTTCCAAGTCATCAAAGGAAAT
>NW_011888918.1:5929109-5931563 GCF_000151845.1 Pteropus vampyrus
TGAACAATGGACTCGGACACCACTCTGGGCAGAGAGAGGGTGTAGGAAACACCTTGGCCATAGTCACATCACGCTTCCAAGTCATCAAAGGAAATGGCATTTTGAAATAAGCAGGATGAAGTTCAAGAAATCTAAAACCTAAAACCTTTCCTAAAGAAGAAAAAGAAAAGGCAATGTCTTCTAACTGGGAAGTTTCACAGCATAGTTTTTTGGAGAATGAAAGAGCAAAAATATTTTTCAGGAGAGTTAGCAAATGAAAATTAGACTTTCCCTATGATTTTTTTTTCTGTTCTTTTCCTTTTGCCTTGTTAGTTAAATTATCCCATGGAGCTTAAGACTAAGTAAAGTGATAATAAAAGATAAAGTTGCTATTCATTGCTCATGGTTGATAGGTGGGCCAAGGTTCACATAGGGGTGGTCTCCAGATCACTTCTTAGATGTTGTAAATTATATTTTGTCTAGCTGTTTACCCAGGAAATGGGGAGATGCCATCACTAAGTCTAGCACAGTGTCAGGCACAGAGTAGGCACTCAGTGTGTGTTGGAAGGAAGTAAAGAAGAGAAGAAAGGAGAAAGGCAAAGAAGTTCACTCTCGATTCACCAGCGTTTAGATTACAGGTGGATCACATATCTTATTTAGACATGACATTTTCTGACTAGCGACCATGTGAAGAGATCTAGACAGAAACTTGGGAGAAGGGAGGCAGGAATTATTGAGGAATCTCCTTTTAATTAGCAGAAGAGTATGGGTTTTAGTCAAATATAAGGCAGGGCATGTTCTGAGAGTCTTCTGACTGGTGACTTATTCAAAGAACTAATTATTGAAAGGCTAACTGTTTGGAGGGAAGGTGTGGAATAATAGAAATATAAACCACTTCTAATTGAACAATGTTATTTTACAGATGAAGTCATCAAAGACTAGAAAAAATAATGCGTGGCTTCCACTTCTAGCCAAAACGGAATAGCAGAAAACATATTTTCCCACCCAACTCGAAACAGATAAAATCCCTCTGGATCAACATTTGCTCCTCTTCTTTTTGACAACCAACTTAGAACTTGAGAGCAGGAATGGGACTATGGCAAGGTGAGTGGGGGATACTTGTGTGACTCTGAGGTCGAGTGCCTCCTTAAATCTTGCACCCTTGACACTTTTCTTGTCTCAAGGGGAGAATTCTGTGTGCTTTAGGTGAAGCTCCAGGTAAAGAGGTAAAGATCTTAACTGAGTAGTGGGAGCTCCACTTCTCATTTGTTTCTTTTTTTATGTGGTTTTGGTTTGGACTCTACCTTTGATAAAAACGTACATTCACACCAGCCTCCCTGCCTCTTCTTAAGGCCCTCTGCCCCACCGCCCCCATCCGCCTCCACAAAACTGCCATCATTCGGATGCCCCAGTGTGGCTACTGCATTGAGCCAAGCTGTGGTTGAGGCACCTCCCCCAGGCACTGTCCTACTGAAGCTCACTTTCCTGTCTTCCTGGAGCACTGGCAACCTGGCCCTTCCTAGAATCTGTCCTGCTTTTTTCCCCAGCATTTCATGTTGTATTCATGGTCTCTGTCATTCATGTCAAAACCCTGCCTTTTATCTTCTAAGGCAAGTATACCAAGTACAGAGAAATTCTGAGCAGATTGGACTGGACTGACCTTGTCTCTTTTTTTGGAGATGATGATGTGGGGTGACAAGGCGGAGTTTGGGAAAGGTGTAAGCGGAGGGAGTATGCTAAAGGCAAGCCAAATGCCACTATGGTTAGAAGCCGCTGTTTTTTTAGCAATCGTAGGACAATGAGACTGCCTCTCTCTCTAGAAGTCAAAACAAAACTTAGAAAATCAAGAGCAAATAGCCTTTCTGTCCTCTATTTCCCAAGGACCCCCACTGCTTTGCTTGTAGCTCAAGTACACAATAGATACTGCTTTCTAGCTGACACCCTGGGTCATTACTCTGCCCAGATGGAGGGAGAACAGACGCTCTTCCCTTATCAAAGCCAAGGACATGGTTTATGATAACAGAATATTGGGCTGGGAAGGCCCCCTTAAGGTTCATTTCATGCATTCCCCTGCATCTAGCTAGATGCTCCTCTGCAGAAAGGGCCTCGACTGTCTCCCCTGCCCTGAAACAGCCCCTGCTCTTTCACAATCATTCTGGTGGTGGGCAACTCCATGACAACTCTATAAACATAGGACAATTAGGAAACAACTTTTTGAGATCTAAATTAGATGTCATATGCTCTAATGTAAGACCAATTTCTCTTGTCTTATCTCTTGTGGATAAAGGAATAGAAAAAGCAGTGGGTTGGAGGAAGACCAGAGTGAGGAATAGAAGTCATAACCAAGATAACCAAGTCCAAGGCTGAGGGCACTTGGCTCTGTCTAAACCCTTGCTACAAAAGTGTGGTTCATGGAACAGCTGTATCAGCTTTACTTGGGAGCTCAATGGAAATGCAGAATCCCTGGTTCCATCA
>NW_011888918.1:5932806-5945642 GCF_000151845.1 Pteropus vampyrus
ACACTCTTGTGGCCCCCGTTACCCAAGCCCCCTTTGAGGCAAGGCCTCTGTTTTTAAGCATCAGGGTTCTGCCACCCAGACCTGGTGAGGCATATTTAAAGCTGTTTAAATTGACAGACCAGGCAAACAGGATTAACTCTGTGGGCCCAGAAGGGGAGGTGGGGGGCAGGGGGAGAGCTGCAGAATGGTTTACATGGATGAGCAGGAGGACAGCCGGCTGGGCTGGGAAGGGGCCTATCTCTTGAGCCGGCCAAGAATTCTCGATCTGGGAGGTAGGCAGAGAGCTTGCAATCTGCCAGTGATTGGATTAGACATGGTGTGAAATTCGGAGCAGGGCTGCACGGCTGGGGCTGGGGCCCAGGCTGCTGTGGGGCCAGGCTGCCGAGGCCCTGCTGAGGAGACCGTGTGGGGATGCCTGTCCCTGCCTCAGCAGGCCTTGGAGACAGCCTTAATGTCACAGCCCTCAGAGGCTCCCCTGCCGCTAGGCCCCAGAGGCTCTCCCGCATTCTCAGGGAAAGCAGAGGCTGCTTTGGCCTCTATTCACAGGGCTCCTGAACCTCCGGCCTCTCAGCAGTGGCCCTCACTGCCTAGGAGTGAGATGCTTCATCTTTCGAGCCTCCGGGTCCTGTACAGTTCTCTCGATATCATCCTTCGCCTTTCTCATCTTCCTCTTTTTCTCTCTCCTTCTTGCACAGTCTGGTTCATTCAGCAGGATTCCACTCCATCTGGATTTGTTCAAGAGCCCGATTCAACTTGTTTTCCTCTTTTTCAGGGGTTTGGAAGTTCTGATTAACATCTTTGAGGATTTTGAAACTTCTTCCTGAAGCCTAATCAGGCACCGGTCTGGGGGGAATGAGTGAATGGGTGGGATTTATCATTTCTGAAAAGTTGACAAGGTTTAAGCCTCTCTGGCAAAGGCAGTAACACCAGGTGCAAGATTAAAAAGGAGGGGAAATGATGAGAAGAAAAGTTGAGGGGATGGAAATGGTTTGGGTATTCCCAAACCCCACTCAATAAAAGGGGCTCTTTTGTCAGAAGACCCAGCCTCTGGTTAGTGTAGGTGATACAAGCTGATGGCCACAGTATGGACACCTGGATCCCAGGCAAGAAGGCTAAAACCAATATTCTCTTAACCTCCCTCTGGTCATAAAAGGCAAATTAAAAAAAAAAAAATGTCTATGCCTTCCTGGAGAAGTCTTTGATTCTAACTCTGCCTCCTCAACTACTGCCCTGGTACAACTTTTGTCAAGGGTTCTTTCTTCTCAGTTCCCGTTTCACCCTGTATGAAGCAGGGAGGTTAGTGATCACATTCCCTTCACCTGCCTTGAAAAATCACCAATCTCTTGAGATAGGAAAGACCTCCAAAGTTTATCTAGTTCTATAACCATAGCATTTTAGAGCTGGAAAAGATTATAGAAACAAGCTTCGTAACATTACTCTACAGATAATGAAACTGAGAACCCTTGGGTCCAGTATCACTTCGGACTGTCCAATCATCTCGCAGCTTCCCCTATTAAATGATCAATCCTCTTACTGGTTGGTGGAAAGCTGGAAATAGAACCAGGTTCCATGCTCCCTGTTCAATGTTCCTTCTTCTTCTGCCCGCTGCATCCAGGACTCGGTCTCCAAGTACATCTGAGCACAGTTCCCAACAAACCATAAAAGGTGTGTTCTCCCTTTGACACCCAGGAAAGTACAGTTCCCAACAAACCATAAAAGGTGTGTTCTCCCATTGACACCCAGGAAAGCACCCTTTCCTCTATCCTCTATTGCCCTAAGGGCATGCTCACGGCCTGACTTTTCCCAGTCCTAAGTGAAACTGGACTTTAGCTCTTAGTAGTGGACCATGAGGCCTCCTTGATGCCTTCTAAAATGGATAGCCTGTACTTGTCAAGAGATTTCATTGTGTGTGCCAGTTTGTATCTATCTGCGTTGTCTACCCAGGTTTTGTGTTAACGAGAATTCCAAGTTCACATCTGGGTTTTACAAGGGAAGAGTGTTGGCACTGGGTAAAATATCTTCTGTGGATGAGGGAGAATGGTCACATTCAAACTGCAACTACTAAACTTGACAGAGAAAGAGGCAAACTGGTGTGCTCCTGGAGAATATATTTCCTAAACCTGCTTGAGCTCCATCCGTATTTCCCAAGCCAGTCCCTCCTCTTTATGAGAAGCCTTCCTCTCTCTCTTATTATAGCTGCAGCAAGTATACTCAGGGCTTCCTCATCCTTTGCATGGTCACTGAGATCACTGTATTTCTAGTGGAGAGAAAAAGTTTTTTGAACCTTTCAATCTCCAATCTACAAAAATAAAAATAAATAAATAGATAAATAGATAGATAGATAGATAGATAGATAGATAAATAAATAGATAGATAGATAAATAAATAAATAAATAACAAAGCAATTATAGAGACACTGACAACACATGAGTCTTATTCAAAATGTCCCCAAATTCTGTGGGCATTTTCTACCCACAGTTCTCAGTCCACTGTTTATGGTAGTGAGTCTCCAAAGTTGGCCCCCAACAATTCTTCTCCTCCTTGTACTTGCATATGTTTCTCACATCAAGGTGGGAAGAGTCTCTTCTTTCTCCTTGATTTCGACTGTCCTTTAACTTGCCTCGACTCATAGAATTTGGCAGAAGAAGTCTTCTGGGTGTTTCAGGCCCAGGTCTTCAGAGTAGCTGATAGCTGCTTTCTCTCTCTTTAGAAACCAGCAAGGGGTGTAAGAACTGCAGCTAACCTAAGCTCACATGCTATGAGAAAGCCCAAGGTAGCCACATGGAGAGGCCACATGGAGGGGCACCAAGGCACCAGGCACATAACTCAGATCTTCTTGGACTTTTCAGCACAGCTCACTTGTCAGCAAAATGCAACCAAGTGAATGACCCCAAAAGACACCTCTTAGTCAATAGAACTGTCTGGCTGAGTCCCACCCATTTCTGACCAACAAGATCATGAAAAATAATAAGTTATTGCTGTTTTAAGCCAGAAAGTTTTAGGATGGTTTGTTACACAACAATAGATAGATTAAAACGTTGCCTTTTGTGATCATGGACATGGCCCAATACCAGTGGAAGCCATCACTTTTGTTATCTTGTTTAGCTCTCGTCTGGGTGACAAGCAGGGGATTACTTACAAAGAAAAAAAAAAAACCTCACAGGTGTAAGCTGAGTCTATGAGATATCTCAACTTGTTTAAAAAGTCAGTCTGTCACCTGACTGCTGCATAAGCTACAAACCAATATAACAGCTCCTATCCTTGGTGCTGAGGGAATCATCCAGCTGTCTTGACATGATATCAAGAGGATCAGGATAGTGTTGGGATGCTATGGCACAGCTTTGGTGGAAAGGATAAGTGGGTCTATCACATTTCTTGTAAGCCCACTGCCTGATGCTTCATTCAGTTTCCATTTCTTTTGTTCCTTTACTAGTTGGGCTTGTGTACCTACCCAAGCACCATACAGTTTCAATTACCTGCAGATGATTTCTAGCTCATCCCAGAGTCATCGTCTTCATCCATCCTCCCAGAAAGTCCCATCATTCTTCTCAGAGGAGTTCTGAAGAATGCCATCTTCCAGAGTCTGAGAAGATCTCATCCTAAGACACAGTGTTTTGCCCATGGCCCAGAGAGCTCAGTCCTGCATTCGGCAATCCCGGTGACATTCACTGAGCATTTAGTATGCACTTGCCTCTCAGGAGGGCGTCCCCAGGAACAACTGGGGTTTGTATCAGGCAGGTAAATCTCCAATGGTTCAGTAACACCATTTTCTTTCTTTTTTTAAAAATTGAAGTATAATTGACCTTTAACATTATCTTAGTAACACTATTCAAACAATATTCAATAGTGACTAAGGCTTGGAAAAAGATGGAAGCAAAAATATTTTACTAGTAGAGTTCAAGAGTACCTATTCTAAACAAACCTATTTTTCTTCCATAGGATACTGGTTATATATACCACAATATTATCATACAATGGAATCATAACAGCTATAACAAAAAATGAAGACATTTTAAATATATACTGATATGGGAAGTTATCCAATGTATGCTCTTATGTGAAAAAACAGATTAAAAATGTGTACAATGTGTGCTTCCTTTTTGTCTAAAAGGCAAGGACCACAGTAATGTATATTTACATGTATTTGCATTTGCATAAAGAATTACCGAGAATACACATGAAATGAATAACAACGGTTACCCCAGGGCAGAGGAGAGAAGAAAGAGGGGCAGGAGGGTAAATTGGTGACATGGCGAGTTGAAATTTACCATAAGCTTTTTTATTTTGATTTTTGAACCATGTGAATTATATTACCTAGTACAAAAAAAAAAAGTTGTGGTGGGGGGGAAGGATACATAGTTTGCATCAATTGATTAAAGAATAAGTCAAGAAGAAAAACCAGGATCAAAGGTTTTAGATGGAACCATGCCTATTTAAGTTGGCTGGAAGAACCCCAGTATAAGCAAAGAGCTTGAAAATCATAGGAAGGACGCTAGGCAAAGGGGACGCTTTATCATGGTTTCCAAGGATCCAAAGAAGCCAGGATGGTGCCTGAGGTGAGAGGTGGAGGAAACAGGCTTCCATAACCTGCAGGATGTTAGACTGTAAGAATGGTTAGATGAGTTTCCATATGGACTTGGGAATCTCACCCCAATTTATGTGAATTTTGACTGGCCTTTCAGACTCATAATTCCATGATAATTATTCCAGTCCAGATGTTCCTCGACAGTGAGAAAGAGTGCCTTTCTCTGGGTTTCTGAGTGTCCTAATCAAGGGTACAGAGTGGTAGGTCCGCAACGGTGCTCTGTGGTTCAGGGGTTTGTAACTTGGGTGCTAAACCTGGACAAGATGAAATAAATTGTGTTCATTTAATCAGCATTTCTTTCTACCTTTCATGAATATGATATACCTTCCTTGAGAGCAGAGACATACACATCCTACCCGTTTCAGTTATTACTTGTTGCATGAACAAATGAATTATTTTAAACCTATGAAATAGATTTTATTTGAAAGTTGTCTGAAAAATTATTTGCACTAAGTACTCAAATTATTTTCTGAAGCAACAAAGGCTCCAGGCAGTTTCTAACACTAGAGAAAGAGGATGCAGTTGCCAGTAGAGGGCAGTGATGCCTCTGTCAATTAGTAAGTGTGTGTGCACGTGCATGCGCTGGAGCATACATACTTCTGTAGTCCTTCTCTCCACAGAGCTTCTTCCTGCTGTTTCTGTCCAGACAGAACGACCTGCCTTCGGTCAATACATATACTTCAGTGATGGACAGTTGAGGTCATAGTCCTTGACCCCCAAAGCCCCCTTGGCTCGACTCGGCAAACCCACTGTGTGCTGGAATGAACTTGAATTCTACATTAATACCTTCTTAATAACATTCAGAAACTGTGGGGGTTGTTTTCTGGGAAAAGAAGACACCGCCTCCTTCCCTCTTCCCCTCAGGGCCTCTGACCCCTCTTTATCTCCTGACAGGCACCATATCTAATCATGGAATGAGGGGTAGCCTCAGCAAGACCTGGGCTCTTTCTGGGTGGAGGGAGCAGGCAGCGACAAGCACTGGGCCATGATTGTAGGCTGCTCAAATATTTCAGGGTACAAAGAAGCAGCTGTCGAGCACTTGTGCACTCGGGGAGAGAGAAGCAAGTCAGACTGATAATTAGCCTGCACGGTTCTTGCCATGAGGACTTCTCATCCCCATGGGGCCCCTCATTCCCAAACTACTGCATTCAAATCAGCACTAGATAAGGTTGTTTCCCCTGCATTCCTTTCCTCAAACCTCTGGGAAATGAGACTTTCTGCTCTAGCGTAATAAACGCATGCTCCACAGACCTTGGGAAAGTCCTTCGACCTCGAGCTTTTCTGTACTTCAGTTATTTTATCTGATGAATGAGAAACTTGGATTCACCAGTTTGCCACTTCCAAACCTGAAAATATGTGTACAAGTCCCCATGGGCACACAAGAGTGCCCATATGGAGTGCCTCCATGTGCCTGAAGGGCACAGATCAAAAACCTGCTGTGTCATGCGGTACTTAGCAGAACTCAAATGATGACCCACTAAGACAACTAATTGCAAAGTCAGGTATGTGTAAGTCAGGTTAGGTTCAATGGGCTGAGTGTAGTATGAAATATAGCGAGAGCATGAGAGAGGTGTCAGAAAGGAAAGGGAAAATTATTGCAATATCTAGATAATAATCATCCTTCACATTTGTGTAATTACTTAAAAAGCACTTCCATGTCCAGCATCTCAGTATAAGCTCAGACTGGATTGTGGCGTAGACTAGAGATGGGACAGTCCCATTTTAAAGATGAAATTGATGCTAACACAGAGTAAGTGACCTCCCCATGGTTATACGGTTTGCTTATGTCAGAGCCAGTTCTTCTGTAATGAATGAGTAGAAGGCACTTGTGGAAACAAACAAGGTTCCCATGTTTCACAAGAGATGACAGAAAGCTCAGTTTGGAGGTTTTGGGCAAGGTCTTCAGGGATGCGAGGTCCCTAGAGGCACCCTACCACTCTCAAACACTGTAGGTGGCAGGGTACTCACTAGCTATGAGGCTGTGCTGCTACAGAGAGCTTAAAGGGAGAGCAGAAGAGGAAGAAGCCATCAGTCTTGCTTTTCAGGGGTACGGACTAAAATTCATTTGGTATTAGGGTTCATTTTAGTCAAATATTGCAAATAACCACAACCTTCTGTACTGATCCTGAAAGACACTACATAAAAGTGGACAGGGTAGTACCATCTACCCTGCTCTCCTACTCCACCCCACCCCCTGCCCCAATAATGAAGAATGCTTCTCCTCTCTTTGATGTTCTTTTACAGATGAGGAAACTGAGGCCACTTGGGGCAAGTCATTTCATCTCTCTTAGTCTCAGTTTCACCCTGTGTAGAATATGGTATTAGAGCAGATGATTCTTAGGTCCCTTCTAGCTCTAAAATGTTAGGATTAAATATTTATCTATATTCACATTCATGCACACACAAACAGACTGCATCCAGATTATGAATATTAACGCTAATTAAATCATTAAGTAGTTATGGAAAGCCTATTGTATGCAAAACAATGGTAGTGCTCAATAACGGTTTAAAGGTGAACATAAGCCAGAAGCATATTTGACTTTCAATGTAAACCAAACCATGTACGTTCCTATGTCAATCTGTGTGCACCAAGAAGAGGGTTGGAAATTTAGGATAGGTTATCAGTGATTTGGACTTGTAGGAAATTGCTATTAGTAAGCCAACAATCTTGTACAATAGCTAAACCATAGACCTAGAGGCACATAAAACAGTGAAACCAAATGCATAGGCTCAAGGAACTATCTCACATGCCAAATTCTCCAACAAGAGTTGAATTTGCCCTTAAGACACAGATCATACTAAAAGATACCATGTCATCTGAACTTTCTCCTCCCTAGTGTAGCAAAATGATTAGAGATGAGAAGAGGTTAATAAATGGTGGTAGTTTGCTGGTAGAGATGGTTTTATAAGCCTTGGCAGGGTAAGCATCTCTCCTGCTCACTTCTGTGAAGTGTCACTAAGGAGTGAGACAATTCCTTCTACTTTCCAATTGCGTCTGCCCTCCTAAACCCACCATGAGATGGGGGTGAGGGTGGAAGCCAAGGAGGAGAGAAAGCCAGTTCACTTAAGACATGGAGAGGTTAAGCCAATTGTCTCAGCCCACACAGGAAATCAGATGCAGGGACCCTGGCGCAGCCCTGGAATTCATTAGCTCCAGGCTTTGCTTCTGGACAGATGTTTGTGTTTTCTCCAATGTTTGTTTAATGGTAGAAACATTTCAGTAGAAACCAGAGACCTGGCTTCTCTGAGGCTCACCTGTTGCTTTGGAATGTATTTATTTGTGCATGGGGCCCATCTCAGCATACTGTTCCCTTCCTACAGCCAGAAGGCTGATGTGTTCACGTCACAGTCTCCACGGCAACTGACTGTGATATTACAAACAGCAGATTGTGCCTCGAGGTAGATAGCAAGTGGCCCCAGCAGGTAAAGTGGGCCAAACAAACTTCCTGTTTCCAGGCAAAGGTCTAAAAGAAGAACAGTAAAATGTTCCCTCAGTCCCCTGTGCTGCCCTCCCCCTGCCCCCCAACATGCTCTTCTCTGGATCAACAAATATCTTATAAATTGAGATCTAGTTTTTCTTCTTTCGGTGTTCTTGCAAAGAGAGGCAAAAGTATTTCTGCTTTCCTTACTAATCACTGCACACACACCCATCTTTCTGCCTCTAACTTACTTGTAAACTTAGACAAAGAAGGAACTCCAGCTCTCCTTGGCATGGTCATGACAGCGTGAATCCTAGGTATTTAAATGCACATTTTGGTCATGGTGGTGATGAACCATCATGGGTCTATAGCAGATCTACACTGAATCATCCTCAAAGGAAAAGAAAAGGAGAAAAACCAAAACTGTGGAAAGTCATTCCTCCATCAGTCAATATGTTTGTTTACCAAGAACCCAGCGTGCCAGGGGCCCTCTCACGGTGACTCCATTAGTTTCCTACAACCACCAGGCTGCCAGTTGACCAGGGTTTCTTAACAACCTGTCCTCCAGGCATTTTTATCTGCTTTTGGTGTTTATCATATCACTAAGCTTAGAGTCACCTCCTTATACCATGACTTTGTTCTAGAACACTGGAAATGGAATAATGGAGCTCAGAGGAAGTAGAGGTAACCAGGAGGTATGTGCCAGTCCAAGCCCTCTCCTAATCCCCCTTGCAACCACCTGGCTGTGACTTCTTAGTCCTGCTTCTAGGGCATGGCCACAGCTGGCTGCCTTCTAAGCCGTCAATCCTGAGGAAGTCAGGATTCCTTAGCTCAAGGAATTGAGCTAAGATGCAAAACTTAGTGTGTCTAACTCAGAAACCAAGGGCTTACATTGTCATTCAGTTTTGAACCATAACAATATTTCCCCAAACTCCTGCATTTCATACAGAATACATTCTTGCCTACAGCAAACAACCATGGCATCCATATTCTAGGGACGGGGTGGTTAGTCATCACACGGCATGGAAGTGGACACCTTAACAGTGGTTTGGAGAAGGAGGGACCCTGTAAAAGGCATTCTCTGTCCCCACAGTCTTACATGTCTAAATCTTACTCATCCTGCAAGACCACTTACAAGACCTCTTCCACAAAACTTTCATGAAACACACCTGACAAGGACATCTTCTCCCTTTTAGACTCACAACAGCTGATCTGAACCTCTCTCCAGATATGTATCACTTATATCATGTTCACAGGTAAGCTATGGCTTACCCTCCCTACTAGACTTTATAAGCTACATGAGGACGGAGTCTATGTCTGATCATTGTATCCATTTTTGCCTTGAATATAATAGCTGCTTAATAAACTAGAGTAAATGAATAAATGACTATAATGTAATGAGCTGTATGCGACTTCATTATTTGGACTATTTCCATCCGCTTTCTCCTTCCACTTCTTAAAAGGATCTTATCCCTGCCTGCCATAGAAAGGTGCTATTTCACACCAACTACTGTTTGATGAGCTATAAGGCTTCCTTCCCCACCTTCCCCATCATAAGTACGTGTGTCTGTTATGTGCAGTCGAGTCGACTCTGATTCTTGGTGACTCTATGAATGAATGAGTGATATCCACAATGTTCTATCTTCAACAGCCTTGCTCAGCTCCTGGAGACTCATTCCTATAACTTCTTTTATGGAGTTAATCTATCTATATTTGGTCTTATTCTTTTCCTGCTGCCTTCTAAGTGGGACATGAAGGTTAATGCTACCCAAGCAGCTCCTTGGGATAGTAACTTTCCCCAAAAGGTATTTCTTTTATTTTGTCAATTGATAAAATCAGAGATCTCTTTTTGAGATCTCTGCTTAGGGCTCTAGGCTCTATCCTTGAACTTCAAGCAAGAGACCTCTTCTCCCAAGATTATTTGATCTTTTCGTCTCTATAAATTAAAGTCTATCCAAATCTAGCATATCTTAAGAACTGGTTTATCCTTCTAAATGCATCATATAATGTCTTCTTATAACAATTAATTTTAGCTTTGGCTGCAAGTGACAGAAACCCAAAATATTATTGGCTTAAAAAATATGGAAATTTATTTCTTCAGCTCATAGAAGAAATCCAGAAGAGCTAATGCAAGGGAGTGAGAGGAGCTTCTTATAGTCATTAAGTACCCAGGAGCCTTCCATCTTGTCTTCCAGTCTCAGAACCTAGCTCCTACCTCATAGTCCAAGATGACTATGCCAGCAATCCATCAGCAGAAACAGAGTAGTAAGAAAGAATATACTTCTTCCTTTTAAAGATACTCCATGGAACTTACTCCAGGACTCTTACCTTCAATCCCATTGGCCACAAAGGAGGTTAATAAATGTCATCTTTCTTTTGCTTAAGTTATAAATCCTAAAATTTAGGATTCTGTTTCTAAAGAAAAGGGATAATAGCTACTGGGGATAACTAGTGGACTCAGTTTATTTTCTGTCCTAAAAAATGAATTTCCCATCTTCTCATCCCTCAACGGTCAGGATTGGCAAAATATCTAGGTCCACCCTTGTTCTTCAGAAACCAGGAGTTTAAATGGGACTAGGGTAATTCAAGGTGATTCAGGTGACTTTCTCAAAACATGGCTAATTAAAGCCAAGGCAAGGGGGACACACAGTGGTCCTGACCTGCCCATCCCACAAGAATAATCACTTTAGGAGGCTTAGCTAGGTCTGAGTCAGGAGCAGAGTCTATCCCTGCACAAAGCATTCAGTGCTAATGAATGCCAGGATTGGGAGAGGTGTGGGAGCCCTTGCCAAGAGAAACATTGAGAGGCTGTAGATAAGAAATCTGTGCCCGGTGGCACTGGGTTCCAGTGTGCTCATTCCAGGCACGTCACATGGACTGCAGCAGGACTCCCTGGTGCCATCTTGCCCCTGAGTGCACCACCCTCCTTTCAGGGTAAGAACTGCAGCACCTGGAACAGCCACCCCACCCCCACCCCACCAGGAGGCAGTCTCCTACCACTTGGCAGGTAGCTTAGGACCACGAGAGGAAAACCACATGGCTGCACCCATTCTTGGGGGGCCTGAGTTTCCAGGCAGATGAATCCCTGCCTGGACTGGTGGCTACATGCAGACTTTCTTGTTATCATCCTGAATCTGGCCCAGGCCCTCCATCTCTGATGCTGCCTACCTGAGTGGGACCTGCCCTCCCACTGATGCCGTCTCCTCCACAGGGCCTCAGGAAAGGTATTTGGGCTGGCAGTTTGCCTGACTCCTCTCCCTGGGTGCCGGGTCCTCTGAACATCCCACAGACTATGGGAGTGATGGTTCTGGCTATGAAACATCTTGCACATACAGAGTCGTAGCATCCTGGGGAGGCTGGAATGTGACAGGAAAGGGACTATCTTGGACTGGAAGGCAGGGATCCCAGATTCTATTCAGAGTTAAGTGGACCTACAAGGGAAGAAACTGTCCTGCCTGAGATACCTTTCTGGAGAAACAGGGCGGTACCTGTTCAAATGGAACAAATGAAAGCTCTTCAGGTATCCATCCTTCAGAAATGTATTTTCCCTTTAATGGGTGGGATGACTACCTCCTGTCTTTAGATAGTAAGTTATTCTTATTTCCCTTTCACAGGTGAGATCATTTAGGCCTAACCATTAGAATGGGGTATAATTTGCCATTTAATCTATATATTCTTGCATAGGTCATATAACCTCTCTAAAGTGCTGGCTGGGGCCACTGTGCAGTCCAGTCCTAGTGCTGGATCTACAATATTAGATTCTCCTTCTTTTTTTGGAAAACCCATGGTTTGAGGATTAACCCTTAAGGACAGTTAAGCTAAGCTTCTCTATTATTAAACAGGGTTCTCTTCTTCCTCTCCTCTTCCTCCTCCTTCTCTTCCTTCTCATTCTCCGTCTCCTCCTCCTTTTCCTCCTCCTCCTCATTCTCTTCTTCTCCCTCCTCCTCCTCTTTCATCCTCTTCATAAAAATGTCCTTCTTTAAAAAGATTCATTCTTTACCATTAAGCCTGAAGTCCCCTCTAATCCCCTGCCTGAGTCCTGCTCCTCACTCTTCTCCCCAAAGGAAACACCACTGCCAGCCTGAGGTGTGCCCTCTTAGCTCACAGTGCACACATAGCATCCTCATTTTCCTAGAGCATGACAGGCCTGGAGAAAGAGACAGGTTGGAGGGCACCCTGTTAGCACCAGATAGTTTTTTTCCTCCTCCTTTTTCTCCTTAAAGAATCCTCCAAGAATAGGTTCCCAGCAACTCTTACCCACTGTGCTTTAACTGAGTTCTCTACATGATCTTCTTCATACCCCAAACCAAGGGGGCCAGGGAGAGGCTGCCCCACTGGGGAGAGTAAGTGGCTGAGGAGGAGGCCTTTGCCAGCATGTAGTCTAGGACCGCAGAGGCCTGAGCTCCTGCAAAATAATATCCGGGGACTAGGCAGCACAGGAATATTCCCAGCCTGCTTTGGAGACAATATCCTCAGCCGGAATATGGCTGTAGGATCCTTCTTTTCAGGCAGGCAAAGTCAGACATAGAGAAGTAGATCTGTCCAACAACATCCTGACTCCTGTACCGATCAGGACCTTGCCAGGGCTCCACAGAGAAATGGCCTTCTAAAGACGATTGTATGACTGAGCCTCTCTTTTGATTTTAGGAAGACAAAGCACAATAAAAACACCATTAATGGTTGCTATTAGGGGCCTTGCGTTTGCTCTTCTTGCACAGGTAGACCACAATTAAGAACTTTCCAGGCAACAAAAGCAAAGATAAACAAATGAGACTTCATCGCAATAAAAAGTTTCTGCACAGCAGAGGAAATCATCAACCAAATGAAAAGGA